>NC_084616.1:79702887-79864482 GCF_033978795.1 Nerophis ophidion
TGACTCGGGGACCAGCCTAGGTGCTGGTGCTGACTCGGTGACCAGCCTGGGTCCTGAGTCAGGCACCAGTTCTGGAGCATGTGCTGGTAGTTTTATTAGTGGATGCGGCCGGGATAAACAAAAGACTGGTGGAAATGGTCTTGCTGGCCGCAGCTGTGCTACCACACCAGCACAGCCGCCAGTACTATTATCCCCTCTGACAGCGGATGCCAGACACTTCCTGCCAACTGACGAACAGTCACTGAGGGTGGGAGGCAGGCGATCAGGCGGCGGGTGAATTCTTCCATCCACACATCGGAGTTAAACATTCCCTTAAAAGAAGGAGGGCTAAAAAAATTATCCAGGGTGGAGTGAAAAGAAAAAGACATGGTGAGTTGGGCCAAAAAAATAAAAAAAAGTCATCGACGTCGGGACTAAAGTCACTGGGGAGCGGGGCTAAGGAAAAACTGTGCCATCAAATCCTTGTAATTAATTTGGCCGGAACTTACTGTCATGTGTACAGAAGGACTAGTGACAACACAGTTCCACAAGGGGGCACTAATGCTCCATGTATTATATATATATATATATATATATATATATATATATATATATATATATATGGGGTGTGGGAAAAAATCGATTTGAACACGAATT
Source organism: Nerophis ophidion (assembly GCF_033978795.1). NCBI lineage: Eukaryota > Metazoa > Chordata > Actinopteri > Syngnathiformes > Syngnathidae > Nerophis > Nerophis ophidion. The sequence goes on from NC_084616.1 coordinate 79,703,524, forward strand.
GCGATTCTCACGATGTGCGATTCAGAATCGATTCTCTTTTTTTTTTTGATCTTTTTTTTTTTACTTTTTTTTTTTTATCAATCTAACAAAACAATACACAGCAATACCATAACAATGCAATCCAATTCCAAAATCAAACCTGACCCAGCGACACTCAGAACTGTAATAAACAGAGCAATTGAGGAGACACAAACACGACACAGAACAAACCAGAAGTAGTGAAACAAAAATGAATATTATCAACAACAGTATCAATATTAGTTATAATTTCAGCATAGCAGTGATTAAAAATCCCTCATTGACATTATCATTAGACATTTATAAAAAAAAAAAAAAAAAGAACAATAGTGTCACAGTGGCTTACACTTGCATCGCATCTTATAAGCTTGACAACACACTGTGTCCAAAGTTTTCACAAAGATAAAATAAGTCGTATTTTTGGTTCGTTTAATAGTTAAAACAAATTTACATTATTGCAATCAGTTGATAAAACATTGTCCTTTACAATTATAAACGCTTTTTAAAAAAACATCTATTACTCTGCTAGCATTTCAGCAGACTGAGATAGATCCAGCTGAAATCCTATGTATTGAATGAATACAGAATCGTTTTGAATCGGAAAAATATCGTTTTTGAAGCGAAAATCGCGTTGAATCGAAAAACTTGATATATAACTGAATCGCGACCTCAAGAATCGATATTGAATCGAATCGTGGGACACCCAAAGATTCGCAGCCTTAATATATATATATATATATATATACATATATATATATATATATATATATATATATATATATATATATATATACACATATATATATACATATATATATATATATATATATGTATATATATATATATATATATATATATATATATATATATATATATATATACAAACCCTGTTTCCATATGAGTTGGGAATTTGTGTTGGATATAAATATAAACAGAATACAATGATTTCCAAATCATTTTCAACCCATATTCAGTTGAATATGCTACAAAGACAACATATTTGATGTTCAAACTGATAAACATTTTTTTTTGCAAATAATCATTATCTTTTGTATTTGACAAATAAGTTGGGAAAGGCGGCAATAAATACTGATAAGTTGAGGAATGCTCATCAAACACTTTTTTGGAACATCTCACAGGTGTGCAGGCTAATTGGGAACAGGTGGGTGCCATGATTGGGTATAAAAACAGCTTCCCAAAAAATGCTCAGTCTTTCACAAGAAAGGATGGGGCGAGGTACAGCCCTTTGTCCACAACTGCAAGAGCAAATAGTCCAACAGTTTAAGAAAAACATTTCTCAAAGTGCAATTGCAAGAAATTTAGGGATTTCAACATCTACGGTCCATAATATCATCAAAAGGTTCAGAGAATTTGAAGAAATCACTCCACGTAAGCGGCATGGCCGGAAACCAACATTGAATGACCCTGACTTTCGATCTCATCAGACAGCACCTTATCAAATTCCGTAAGTGCAAGTTAAAGCTCTACTAAGCAAGTTAAAGCTCTACTATGCAAAGCGAAAGCCATTTACCAACAACATCCAGAAACGCCGCCGGCTTCTCTGGGCCCGAGACCATCTAAGATAGACTGATGCAAAGTGGAATAGTGTTCTGTGGTCTGATGAGTCCACATTTCAAATAGTTTTTGGAAATATTCAACATCGTGTCATCCGGATCAAAGGGGAAGCGAACTATCCAGACTGTTATCGCCGCAAAGTTCAAAAGCCAGCATCCGTGATGGTATGGGGGTGCATCAGTGCCCAAGGCATGGGTAACTTACACATCTGTGAAGGCACCATTAATACTGAAAGTTACATACAGGTTTTGGAACAACATATGCTGCCATCTAAGCGCCGTCTTTTTCGTGGACGCCCCTGCTTATTTCAGATAGACAACGCCAAGCCACATTCAGCACGTGTTACAACAGCTTGGCTTCGTAAAAAAGAGTGTGGGTACTTTCCTGGCCCGCCTGCAGTCCAGACCTGTCTCCCATCGAATATGTGTGGCGCATTATGAAGCGTAAAATACGACAGCGTAGACCCCAGACTGTTGAACGACTGAAGCTCTACATAAAACAAGAATGAGAAAGAATTCCACTTTCAAAGCTTCAACAATTAGTTTCCTCAGTTCCCAAACGTTTATTGAGTGTTGTTAAAAGAAAAGGTGATGTAACACAGTGGTGTACGTGACCTTTTCCAACAACTTTGGAACTTGTTGCAACCATGAAATTCTAAGTTAGTTATAATTTGCAAAAAATAAAATTATGAGTTTGAACATCAAATATCTTGTCTTTGTAGTGCACTCAATTGAATATGGGTTGAAAATGATTTGCAAATCATTGTATTCTGTTTTTATTTACCTCTAACACAATTTCCCAACTCATATGTAAACGGGGTTTGCATATATACACGCAATATAATATAATAATCAATGAACAATATAATTAATAAACTATGGAATGGCGTGTGACAAAATCCAAGAGTGTGTGTCTGAGGCTTTTAGTCTGATTGGCTGTACTGTGTGTTACCTAGTGTTGGATCGAGAGTAGAGACAAGACATGAAGGCAGTCCGTGGGAGCAGGCAGATGGTCAGGGCGAATGGCAAGGCGTAGGAGGTCCGTGTCCAAGCGGGGTCGAGAATCGAAGAGGCAGTCCGGGAAGCAAAGAAGGCAATGCCTGACGAGACGCAAAGCTCGTCGACGCGGGGCTGAAGGCAGACTGGGTACAGAAGACTAAGTTTCGGCGAGGATCCTTGGGTCCACTGGTCTTTCTACAGGTCGCCCTCATCAGTACCGAGTGTGCAGATTGCTGATCGGCCACAGCCTTGTCGGCATGTGAGAGTGTCTCGGCGTGCTTCCAACGGAGGTGCTGGCAGACCCAGCTGCCGGACAAAAGCCAAAAGCCGGTTCGAGCCCACGTCGTGACATGACCAAGATAAATGCTAAACAATATTATTACATTATTACCTCAAAGTACTGTAGTTGTTTCTAATCTAAAAGTTTGTTTTTCTTTTTAAAAGGCATATAAATATTGTACAGTTTTTTTCAGTGTATTTGAATATGCGAGGATGATGTGAAATACAAGTGTTTTGAGTTAAGAGCTTATAACCAGGAAGGCGCTATCCTCTTGTCTCGGAACATAGATTTCGCATTGAGCCACATTTCACTAACTGCACTAGAGCAAGCCCGGTCACAGGCAATTACAGAGCCTGCTAGCCTGGGTATGGAGTCAGTTAAGTTAGAACTAGCCAGCGCCAGGCTGGATGATCCCTGTACACATAGCAATTTTCGTAGAATAATACACAACTCACAAAATGGGTTTTCTGCTATGTCTATGACTACGTCAGAGTTAGACATGCGTTCTACTGAGGTGGCAAATTATGATGCGTTCAGTTTATCGCAGCGCCAAGTAGACAATCTGAAAATTCCCGTCATATCAATTCCTAGATATGGTCGTAATTATTTTAAGTACACTGCGCATAATAAACGCAACATTATTAATATTGCTACTACGGATAATTTTATCAACAACTCCTTAAAACAGCCCACTACCTATAATATGGGCTTTTTAATCATCAGATCTTTGTCTCCCAAAAGGTTATTAGTCAATGAGGTCATTAGAGACAACAACCTTAACGTCATCGGTCTTAGCGAAACCTGGCTTAAACCAGACGACTTTTTTGCGATAAATGAGGCATCCCCTCCTAACTATACGAATGCGCATATTGCCCGTCACCTTAAAAGGGGAGGGGGTGTCGCACTAATATACAACGAAAACTTTAACTTTAGTCCTAACTTAAATAATAAATATAAATCGTTTGAGGTACTTTCTATGAAGTCTGCCACACCTCTGCCTCTGTGCCTGGCCATTATCTACCGCCCCCCAGGGCCCTATTCAGACTTTATTAGTGAATTCTCAGAGTTTGTTGCTGATCTAGTGACGCACGCCGATAATATAATTATAATGGGGGACTTTAATATCCATATGAATACCCCATTGGACCCACCGTGCGTGGCGCTCCAGACTATAATTGATAGCTGTGGTCTTACACAAATAATAAATGAACCGACGCATCGCAGCGGTAATACGATAGACCTAGTGCTTGTCAGAGGTATCACCGTTTCCAAAGTTATGATACTCCCGTATACTAAAGTAATGTCCGATCATTACCTTATAAAATTCGAAGTTCAGACTCATGTTCGGCAAGCCAATAATAATAATAACTGCTATAGCAGCCGCAACATTAATGCTGCCACAACGACGACTCTTGCGGACCTACTGCCCTCGGTAATGGCACCGTTCCCAAAGTATGTGGGCTCTATTGATAACCTCAGTAACAACTTTAACAACGCCCTGCGCGAAACCATTGATAGTATAGCACCGCTGAAGTTAAAAAAGGCTCCAAAAAGGCGTACGCCATGGTTTACTGAAGAAACTAGAGCTCAGAAATTATTATGTAGAAAGCTGGAACACAAATGGCGCACGACTAAACTTGAGGTGCACCATCAAGCATGGAGTGATAGTTTAATAACTTATAAACGCGTGCTTACCTTAGCTAAAACTAATTATTACTCAAATCTCATCCGCATTAATAAGAACGATCCAAAATTTTTGTTTAGTACAGTAGCATCGCTAACCCAACAAGGGACTCCTTCCAGTAGCTCCACCCATTCGGCAGATGACTTTATGAAGTTCTTTAATAAGAAAATTGAACTTATTAGAAAGGAGATTAAAGACAATGCGTCCCAGCTACAACTGGGTTATAGTAACACATATACGACTGTATATACGGCGGATACTGCAAATATCCAAAATAGTTTCTCTCGTTTTGATGAAATAACATTAGAAGGATTGTTACAACGTGTAAATGGAATAAAACCAACAACATGTTTACTTCACCCACTTCCTGGGAAACTTATCAAGGAGCTTTTTGTATTATTAGGTCCATCAGTGCTAAATATTATAAACTTATCACTTTCCTCGGGCACTGTCCCCCTAGCATTCAAAAAAGTGGTTATTCATCCTCTCCTTAAAAGACCTAACCTCGATCCTGACCTCATGGTAAACTACCGACCGGTGTCTCACCTTCCCTTTATTTCGAAAATCCTCGAAAAAATTGTTCCGGAGCAGCTAAATGAACACTTAGCGTTTAACAATCTATGTGAAACCTTTCAATCCGGTTTCAGAGCAAATCACTCGACTGAGACAGCCCTCGCAAAATTGACTAATGATCTATTGCTAACGATGGACTCTGATGCGTCATCTATGTTGCTGCTCCTCGATCTTAGCGCTGCTTTCGATACCGTCGATCATAATATTTTATTAGAGCGTATCAAAACACGAATTGGTATGTCGGACTCAGCCCTGTCTTGGTTTAACTCTTATCTTACTGATAGGATGCAGTGCGTCTCCCATAACAGTGTGACCTCGGACTATGTTAAGGTAACGTGTGGAGTTCCCCAGGGTTCGGTCCTCGGCCCTGTACTCTTCAGCATCTACATGCTGCCGCTGGGTGTCATCATACGCAAATACGGTATTAGCTTTCACTGTTATGCTGATGACACCCAACTCTACATGCCCCTAAAGCTGACCAACACGCCGGATTGTAGTCAGCTGGAGGCGTGTCTTAATGAAATTAAACAATGGATGTCCGCTAACTTTTTGCAACTTAATGCCAAAAAAACGGAAATGCTGATTATCGGTCCTGCTAGACACCGACCTCTATTTAATAATACAACTTTAACATTTGACAACCAAATAATAAAACAAGGTGACTCTGTAAAAAATATGGGTATTATCTTCGACCCAACTCTCTCCTTTGAGTCACACATTAAAAGCGTTACTAAAACGGCCTTCTTTCATCTCCGTAATATCGCTAAAATTCGCTCCATTTTGTCCACTAAAGACGCCGAGATCATTATCCATGCGTTTGTTACGTCTCGTCTCGATTACTGTAACGTATTATTTTCGGCTCTCCCCATGTCTAGCATTAAAAGATTACAGTTGGTACAAAATGCGGCTGCTAGACTTTTGACAAGAACAAGAAAGTTTGATCATATTACGCCTGTACTGGCTCACCTGCACTGGCTTCCTGTGCACTTAAGATGTGACTTTAAGGTTTTACTAATTACGTATAAAATACTACACGGTCTAGCTCCAGCCTATCTTGCCGATTGTATTGTACCATATGTCCCGGCAAGAAATCTGCGTTCAAAAGACTCCGGCTTATTAGTGATTCCTAGAGCCCAAAAAAAGTCTGCGGGCTATAGAGCGTTTTCCGTTCGGGCTCCAGTACTCTGGAATGCCCTCCCGGTAACAGTTCGAGATGCTACCTCAGTAGAAGCATTTAAGTCTCACCTTAAAACTCATCTGTATACTCTAGCCTTTAAATAGACCTCCCTTTTAGACCAGTTGATCTGCCGCTTCTTTTCTTTCTCCTATGCCCCCCCCTCCCTTGTGGAGGGGGTCCGGTCCGATGACCATGGATGAAGTACTGGCTGTCCAGACTCGAGACCCAGGATGGACCGCTCGTCGGGACCCAGGATGGACCGCTCGCCTGTATCGATTGGGGACATCTCTACGCTGCTGATCCGCCTCCGCTTGAGATGGTCTCCTGTGGATGGGACTCTCGCTGCTGTCTTGGATCCGCTTGAACTGAACTCTCGCGGCTGTGTTGGAGCCACTATGGATTGAACTTTCACAGTATCATGTTAGACCCGCTCGACATCCATTGCTTTCGGTCCCCTAAAGGGGGGGGGGTTGCCCACATCTGAGGTCCTCTCCAAGGTTTCTCATAGTCAGCATTGTCACTGGCGTCCCACTGGATGTGAATTCTCCCTGCCCACTGGGTGTGAGTTTTCCTTGCCCTTTTGTGGGTTCTTCCGAGGATGTTGTAGTCGTAATGATTTGTGCAGTCCTTTGAGACATTCGTGATTTGGGGCTATATAAATAAACATTGATTGATTGATTGATAAGTGGAACGAAATGAGCTTGTAAGTTGAGGTAAAACTGTACAATTAAAAAAAAATACACTAATCAAATACATCCGTAAATTAAGGATTGGTTGATATATATAAGGCAGGGGTCGGCAACCTTTACCACTCAAAGAGCCATTTTGACTCGTTTCACAAAGTAAAGGAAACAATGGGAGCCACACAACTCTTTTGAAATTTACAACGAAATAACACTGCCTAAAGAGTTTTTTTTTTGCTTTGTGCTATGTATAAACCAGTTTTATATGAACGCCGCTTAACAGCGTCACACCTGCCAACCTACCCAATTTTTCCGGGAGACTCCCGAATTTCAGAGTAATTATTCTTTCGAATGTACGCTGGTGTTCACCCACTGAACAATAATAAGGGCGTACAATGATGGCACTACCGCTAGCCCCCTCTACAGCTCGTACAAATAGCATGCCAGCCTAAAGAAACGTTTGATGAGGCTATTGCAGACACACGTAAGTGACTGCAAGGCATCCTTATTCAACAGCAATAGAGGTCACACTGAGTTATTTTTAATTTAATTTATTTAATATCATGCCCTAATACCCTACTGTGCAATACTACCCTTCGAGTGCAATAGGTCTGACACTGATTGCTATTTATTACTTTGGTACTCTTGTTCTGTATATTATACAGTATTTTGTATTTATATAGTGTTTTGTATATTGTACGGGATTGCTTATTTTTATTGGATAGTAGTCTGTTTATTTCAATTGTTAGTTTTTTCCTTTATTACCTCTTGTGTTATTTATTTCACCCCATATTTGTTCCCACTACCGCACCTTAAATTGGAGTCTTCAATCTCGTTATATGCAAATATAATGACAATAAAGTCTATTGTATTCTATTCTATTTAAACATCTCTAGCACTCTTACTAATATGCGCCACACTGTGAACCCACACCAAACAAGAATGACAAATACATTTCAGGAGAACATCCGCACTATAACACAACATAAACATGACAGAACAAATATCCAGAATCCCATGTATCCCTAACTTTTCCGGGCTACATTAAACACCCAGCTACCACCAACCCAACCCCCCCCCACACACACACACCCCTTCGTGCGTCGGTTGAGGTGGGCAGGGTTGGGGGGCGGGGGTGTATAAGGTAGCCCGGAAGAGTTGGGGATACATGGGATTCTGGGTATTTGTTCTGTTGTGTTTATGTTGTGTTATAGTGCGGATGTTCTCCCGAAATGTGTTTGTCATTCTTGTTTGGTGTGGGTTCACAGTGTGGCGCATATTAGTAAGAGTGTTAAAGTTGTTTATATCCCAACATTCACTGTAACCTGTATGGCTGTTGACCGAGTATGCCTTGCAGTTGCGTATGCGTTCAGATTGAGATTGCATCCGGCCGGCCGGCCGGCACGCAGGTAGCATGGTGAAAGTCCTGGCGTGATGACATGTAGAAAGGGTGTTAGAGGCATTGTCATCACGACACGCCCTCAAAGTTGATGTTTGGGTGAAAAAACAAAAAATGTTTACCAGGGAGATTTCTGGCAGAGACACTGAAATCTGGACACCTACCAGAGAAGCCCGGGTGGTCGGCAAGTATGCGGCTGAGCCACATCAGAGTGGTCAAAGAGCTGCATGCTTGCCGACCCCTGATATAAGGAAACATTACCACTACCGACACATATGACAACAACTGTGGTACAATTACATCAAAACTACAAAATAAAAGTGTAAACATTTAACGAATTTGAGTTTATAGCAACACTAAATTGGCCCTAGTGCGTGAATGTGAGTGTGAAGGGCGATGGGGGTGGTGGAAGTAGAGTTTGCGTGTGTGTGGTGAGGCGCCTGCACTGTAAATCACACCTACATACCTGGAGGAGACGGCAGCTTTGTGTGCCGCCTCTACCCTCAAAGTGTGGGAGATGAAACGCACACACACACAGCCACCCAAGATCACAAGCTGCCGCCAGTGTAAAGCCTGTCCGGCGCTGAACTGGCAACCCGATACCTCCTCCGGAGCCTTGTGGACGGGTCGAGTGGGTGTGGGAGACAGGCTTCCATAAAGTCTGTCCCGCCGGTTGGCAGTAACCTGAGCTCCCAGCAGACAGCTCTGGTGCCTCGCAGTCAAGGAATGAGTGAGTGAGTGAGTGAGTGAGTGTGTGTGTGTGTGTGTGTGTGTGTGTGTGTGTGTGTGTGTGTGTGTGTAACGTGCTGTCACACGTTGGGATCAGGCATATGTGCGTGCAATACAGACTAGCATTGAGACCTCACCTTGACTTTCTGTCACCCAACTTACATCATTCTAAAATGTCGTCCTCTCGCTCGATGTGAAGACGGCGTCACCAAGCTCTTTTCTCAAAACAACCCCTCCACCAACGTCACACCCTACCCACCCTTTCCACCCTCAGTGAGCTTCAACGTGACCGCCATCCAAAACATCTAAGACGTCAGCGAGCAGAAAAACTGCCTACAGCTGCCATATTGCTTGCTGTGGCTGCCAGGATGTTGCCCTTTACGGCCGTATACGCAGTGTGTTTGCGGAGGGACTGTCGGCGGGGTGGGGGTCTGAGGGGATCGTCGGTAATGGCGCTTGCCTCTGGGCTGGCAGGGGGACAGGATGCCCCCCTCCTGCCCCCCTTGCACCCCCTGTGCGTTTGCGGTGGGTGAGGAGGTTAACTGAGCCACAGCAGAGCCAAGATTCTTTGCTGAGATATTGACAGGTTGGAACCTGAGGGCTCCTGCAGGATAGGAACACACTGCCAGAGGCTTGGTTACCGCACCGCCTGCCTGCCTCCCAGTGAGGGAGGGGCACGAGGGGGAGCAAGGGATGAAGGGGCTAGAGTGGGTGTGCCGGAGGGCTCGCGGGAAGAGTCAGAAGTTGGGAGGATTGTGTTGGAAGGTTGCAAACTGATGACGACTGTGTAATGTCCATTGGCCGTTGTGATGATATACAGTGCACCTGGCACAACTATGTAGAACCTATACTTTTATTTATGTATGCAGCATAATTGCAATCATTATGCAAATGTTGGCTGAAAGTAACCATTATTTCAATAGTTAACTAGTCCGTGATTATATTTTCAATTAGTCAACGAGTCAAACAATTTTTGCTTATACTATATGATCTGTTATACACATTTGATTCCACAGCTTGATTTTAAAACTCATTTTTATAACCTACTATAGTAAATTGGAACAAAATAAACATAAATTATGAATGAAATAGTGGTTTTACTTTTTTACACAAAGTAAATTACACCAACAAAAAAAAATACAAACAAAGTGCAAGATATCTTGTAAACATGAGTTTTAGTGCAAAAAAATATTTTTTATCCTGTACTGTTGGAATTATTTAGCTGCTATCAGTTATAACTGGGGTTGTCAAGTCATCGGCATCCTTATGTCTCGGGAGACGATGGGGTGGATCCAAAGTGACGCTGGAGTTACCTTTCCAGTGGATCTACATGGCCTGGGCATGGAATTATGGAGGGCAAGCTGTTATCCAGGCAGCAAACACCCCCTCTCCGCGTGGCTGGTGGATCCAAGGGAGCGACGAGTGTCGATACAACTTGGAACCAGCGACGACGCAAGAGCTGCCGGAATGACGCTACAAGGTCAAGCTGCTTTCGGGACTCCGGCCCCTGATTTTCTGTCGAGGTTTACTCCCTTAGCCTTACCCTTGAGTGGGTTGATCGCAATGCAGCAGTGGTTATTATTTGCTTGCATAAATAACATTTGCTGAAGAAAATACCCAAACATTTGGGTACAAATGCAATTTAGTTGCCAGAATGTCATTCAGGAACATTTTTTAAATGTTTTACTGAACTGCGAGTCATTGATTGCTCAAAACCTGGTGATAATAAGTATAGTAAAAATTAAGTGCACATTTTGAAAGTCTTTGCAGTTTGCAATAATCTTGCAAACAAGGTAGAGTTACTAATCGATATGTAGTAAACACACTCATAAGCAATTTAAAATAGTGCACCATTTACTCTTCTTTAGTTTAAATATCCAAATACACTGCAAACCAGGCAACACCCTGACACAGAGACTCGTGCATCCTAAAGAGCGGGCACACCACATCAACAACAATCTGGTTTATGTAATCTAGTGTCATCATTAATGCACTGATTCATATATTGAGGAACACAACAACCACTAAGCTGACACATAGCACAGCATAGACAAGCAAATTCTTCAGGCCAAGACTCAGCTGTCTACCTGCACCTCAGGGAGAAACAGTACTCCTTTAAAAACAAAAATATACAGATTCTTGACAGGCAGGACGGATGGTTTCGAAAGAGGCGTGAGTGAAGCCAGAGGAGGTGGTCTGCAACACCACCTGTCTCCCACATACAACACTGTCCTTTCAACAATTCCTACACTCAAAAAAATGACTCATTTGATTAACTCAATTAAAATGAGGGCAGGAATTCCATCCAACAAATACATGTTGCCCCAACTCAAAATTAGTACATTCTCACAACACAATAAAAATGAGTTAATCCAACTAATTTTTAGCAAATAAAGCCAAAATGAAATTATTGCAATAACTAAGCGAAATTGATTTACATTTGTCAGACTAATTTTTAACAAATACAGCTAAAATGAAATTATTTTTGTTACTAAGCGAAATTGATTCATATGCGCCCAACTCAAAATTTATTGGAAATTAAGCAAGCTAAAAATCACCCTTGATCCCATAAAACACATCAGACAAAACCTGGTTGGTATTTTTAATGTAGAATAATCCTTAATTCAAAAATCTTGAACATAACACCACAGGATATCAAAGTTACTTGAAAACACAAACCAAAATGTTGAGTTTCAGTGAAAACAAAACATCAAGAAGTCAATTTTACATAAAGACCAATGTCAGATTTGCGTACCAACACAGACTAATAACTTAGTGTTATATTAACAAATATGTCAAATTGACTTGATAGAAAGCCCAGATATAAAACACCAAGAAACAGTTTTACCTTTTCTTAAATAACTCGAGGAAAACTTTACGAGAAACGGTTCTCCAAAATAGCTTAAAGTGGTGTAAAATTAACACTCAGCGCCACAAAGGAAACTGCAAAAACACATTTGAGTCCTGCACAAGTGTGCTAATGCAGCCATTAGCCTCAATGTACTAGAGTTAAAGAAAAGAAAACAACATGGATCAAATTGGCAACAAACAAAAATAAATAAGAAAAACTTAACATTCACAGATTAGAAATCTGATATTAATGGGATGCTAGCAGCAAATATCCTTTGAATGTAAGCAAGTAAAAACAAAACATGACAAAATAAAATTCCAAAGTCTGGAATCGAACTTAATCCATTTATCCAGGGTTGAGTGATGAAACGGAGGAGAGAAATGGATACGAGAAGTGTGCATGATAGTCACACTCAGAGATAAAATGGGGAGGTAAAGTTAGGTCCAATTCTCAAGTTCAAAATGTTGTAGGTCATAGATTGTCTTTAAATGGGGTGAAAATGAAGGCAAAAAATTACAACCAAAAATAAAGATCCGATGACGAACTTTGTCAAGAAGTGTTCACCTCTCATGTAAACAACTTAATTTTCAGCTTCTGTATCTCTGTGTTCAGTTTGTGACCATCCAGGTTCATTAGGATCCTCTGGAAAAACTCAAATGTGTTCTCGAGGTTGTCTGGAACGCTTAGATCAAGGGCATAAATGAGCCCCAAACATCATTATGATCCCCATGATGACGGTGTCCACATTGCTTAGGACTTTGATGCCTTCGATAACAATTCCAACATCCTCTGGCTATCGCCATTTCCATGGATGATGTTTATCCCCATGACTGTGAGGGCAATGTCCCTTTCTGCATCCTCAGTGGTGGAGGCCTGAACAACGACACAAAAACAGAACACTTGTGTTAGGTAAAATGCTGAACACCGCTAGCAGAAAATGAGTTAGCTTTTTTTTTTAAGTCCTCATTGCTTGTCAAATCAATCATTTATGTATCACGAGTTAAACGTGATTGGAAAGTTAACCATATATATAAAATAATAATAATAATATAATGTTTGAAATTGGCCCGTAAATAACTTCAGCAAGCAGCCATGAACATAATGCAATTGCTGCAACACGATCCTTTAGGCAACCACATCCCGATAGAGATGGACCTGTGGGACAGAAATAGCTGTTTTACCCCACAGAGCCTCTGCCCGTTCGCCACTACCAGCTTAGTAGACTCTGACTCTGTCTTTTCTTGCACCTACCAGTGATTTCAAACAAAAATTTTAAATTCAATGAGCCCCATTGTTTACAAAATGCCAGTTATTCAAAAAGTTGTAGTGTGTTGAGCTAAAAGGACCACATAATATGTAAATAAGAATGGGTAACACTATTTCATGCTACTGAGTAACAAAAAACTTACGAGATATTCATTGAACAAAGTGTCTGGATCTTCTTTGAGATGGACAACAAGGCTTCTCAGGATGCACTCCCTCCTGATGTCAATGTTGTCACACTAAAGCAGGGGTGAAAAATCAAAACAGAATTTAGCTAAATATTGGTGCAACAGTGGAACAGGAAGGGGGGGGGGGCAAGTTGATTAGACTGTGTAAAGAAAATTAGATAAACCAATACAGTTTCTGAAGACTAGAGCATAGCATCTTTGACACATTTCTGAGTAGGGCACACAACCATAAAGTAAGTATAAATATGAATATCCATCCATCCATTTTCTACCGCTTATTCCCTTTTGGGGTCACGGGGGGCGCTGGCGCCTATCTCAGCTACAATCGGGCGGAAGGCGGGGTACACCCTGGACAAGTCGCCATCTCATCGCAGGATGAATATGAATATACATATATATATATATATATATATATATATATTAGGGGTGGGAAAGTTAATGCGTTAATTACGCGTTAACTCATCAATATATTAACGCCGACAATTATTTTATCGCACATTTGCGTATGTTGTTTACATGCTTTTATTTTGTTAACGCCTTTTCTTAACAAGATGGCGTCGCCCGGATGGGCTTCGGCGTCGAGGGGCTCTTGGTAAAGATGGAACATTCGGCAAAAATACCGGACAATTCTGCAAATTTCATGGCTGGCTTACAGCGTGGTCACTCCGGGATCACTTACGACCGCCAGACAATTCTGGATGTGGATAGATCGGGCCGTTTTGGACTGAATGACGCGTGCTCGCTAGACCGGCTAGCTAGTATGGGAATACTTTGCCGGCTACATTCAGCGGCTTGTGAAGCAGCGGAGTATTTGTGTTGTCTGTCTATTTATGAATAATGCAGACGAGGCGTGTTGGCTAAGTTCTTAACGTTTGCTCTCAGAGCGTGCATATCACAACATACAAGATGCCGTCATGGCGACACAACCTATACCGGGCTACCGCGCATGCTCGTCACATCTGTTGCATGCTGGGTAGGGTAGTTCTTTTTTTCCCTGGCTCATAACATCACAATATAGTACCATGTATATGATGCGTTCAGTTTATCAAAGCACCAAGCAAACAATCGGAAAATTCCCATCATATCAATTCCTAGATATGGTCATAATTATTTTAAGTGCACTACGCAGAATAAACACAACATTATTAATATTGCTACTACGGATAATTTGATCAAAAATTCCCTAAAACAGCCCACTACCTATAACATAGGTTTTTTTAAACATAAGATCCCTGATTAAAAAAAGGTTTCTGCTGTTACCTCAGAAATTGCCTGTTCGGATGTTATGATTGTGGCTCAGAGATTTGTATGTAGATTATATTTATTTTCCATAACAAACAGGATAACTTAAATACCCTGGCAGTGGCAATAAGCTTAAATGTTTGTATTTACATTTTTTGAGTTGATTTTCATAAAATATGCTATTTAACTGCTACTGTTTAACAAGGACTGATTTAAATTGTGTTTGCACAACAAATGTTTTGGCGCTTTTGTTCATGTGGGAGAATATTCCAATAAAGGTGCATTACACACTACTTTCGAATTCATTATTGGGCTTTGCGTATACAATGCAGTTAATCGCGATTAATCGGAGAAATCGTGCGATTAACTTCGATTAAAATTTGTAATTGTTGCCCAGCCCTAATATATATATATATATATATATATATATATATATATATATATATATATATATATATATATATAAATATATATATATATATATATAAATATATATACATATATATATATATATATACACATACACACACACACATACATATATATATGTATGTACACACATATATATATATATACATATATATATATACACACACATGTATATATATTGGGGCTGCAACTAACGATTAATTTGATAATCGATTAATCTGTGGGTTATTACTTTGATTAATCGATTAATAATCGGATAAAAGAGACAAACTACATTTCTAACATTTCCAATACTTTATTTAAAAAAACAGTATACTGGCACCATGTCCTTTCGACTTGCCAAATAAAACAAGGCAAGTGTTAAAAAAATATTTTTGTTTTTTTATAAAGTGCACCTTTGTCCTGCACAATAGCAATAATTTTGCTTAGGGGAATTTCAAACCTGGCTACTACCTATTCCAACCATTCTGCAATGTTGGATGCTGAATGTCTTTCCTCTAGTGGCATGGTGGTAAGGGAGATTGACTTCATGTACTATTCGTCTCCAATGTAGTGGCATGTATTGCCAAGGTAGGCTACACTTGTCCAAACATCAGTAGTGAGAGCAATTTAACTCTGGGTGGGTTTTATGTCGGTCTACACTGCATGGAATGTCTGCTAGTACTTCCTCTCCATTAGTTTTGGTAAAATGAGAGAGAAAGAGGTCCTTGATTACATTTGTCATTAGGGCCCCGAATCACAGCCTAATAAGACCCAGGACAGCTGAGTGGTTAACACTGTTGACCATCAAGTAAGGGAAACTGGGTTCAAATCTCAGTAAGGGCTCAATGTTTATTTTTCAGTAGTGAGACAGGTGCTCAATTAAATATGTCATTGGGGCCCGAAATCTTCCTCTAAGAAGACTAAGGATAGCTGAGTGGTTACAGTAGCTAGCTCACAATCAAAGAGTGCAAGGATCAAATCCCTGCCAGGTTCACTGGTAACTATCAAAACTTTCAGCAGCAAGTGTAAATGTTTTATATTATAGCTCACTGAGACAGGTTCGCGATTAAATAAGTCATTGGGGCCCGAAATCTTACTTAACGAAGACCAAGGATAGTTCAATGGTTAAAGCTGCTAGCTCCCAATCAAAGGGCACTGGATTCAAATCCCAAGAAAATTGATCGGTAACTAGGAAAGCTATTGTTTTGTGTCATAGTTTACTGAGACAGGTTATCAATTGAATATGTCATTGGGGCCCGAAATTTGTCCATAAGAAGACCAAGAATAGCTGAATGGTTAAACAGCTAGCTCCCAATCAAAGGGTCCTGGGTTCAATCCCAGTCAGGTCGATCGGCTTGCCAAGCCAAGGAATGCAGGAGTGGGGACGCCGGACAATGTGGGGGTGTATCACCTCCCCCACACAAAGTAAAGCTAAGTGGTAGCTGGTTAATTAACTTATTGTTAAAAATGTAAGTATGGGTAATAATGATAACAAATAGTCTATAGTCCAAAAGTCTAAGGGTAACCTCGGGGGTTAGCTCCTCCTGTGTGCTGAGGCTAAAGTTGGTAAGTGTATCATCGGTAATTCCTGGCTGGGATGGGTGGGAATAGGAACATGAATAATTAATCATTGTGAGTGTTGACCAATCAGCTCTCCTCGGTCTGACCAACAAAAAGTCAATTAGTTAATAAACAAAAAAGTACCAATAAGTACAACAAATTGGAATAATTGAAGAGAGAAAAAATTCCAATTGGATAATGAAAAAGAAAAAAAAAGATTGGATGAATAAAAAGAAGGATGGATAATATTAAAAACATTATTAAGAAAAGAAAGAAGACTGTGCAGTTAATTGCATATGATTTATTAAAATTATGCTTTATCTTTTTTTCATCATCCAATTATTCATCATTTATATTTTTTATTATTCAATTGCAGCTAGTCAGACCGAGGAGGATTCGTCTACCCATTTATTTTTCTTTTGTTTTTCATTATCCAATTAGAATGTTTTCTCTTTTCAATCATTTCAATTTGTTGTATTTATTGTTTGTTTTTTATTAACTAATTGACTAATTATCGGTCAGACCGAGGAGAGCTGATTGGTCAACACTCACACTGATTAATTATTCATGTTCCTATTCCCACCCATCCCAGCCAGGAATTACCAATGGTACACTTACCAACTTTAGCCTCAGCACACAGGAGGAGCTAACCCCCGAAGTTACCCTTAGACGTTTGAACTATAAACTATTTATTATTATTATTACCCATACTTACATTTTTAACTATAAGTAAATTAACCAGCTACCCATTAGCTTTAATTTGTGTGGGGGAGGTGATACAGCCCCACATTGTCCGGCGTCCCCACTCCTGCATTCTTTGGCTTGGCAAGCCAATCGACCTGACTGGGATTGAACCCAGGACCCTTTGATTGGGAGCCAGCTGTTTAACCATTCAGCTATTCTTGGTCTTCTTAAGGACAGATTTCGGGCCCCAATGACATATTCAATTGATAACCTGTCTCAGTAAACTATGATACAAAACAATAGCTTTCCTAGTTAACGATCAACTTGCCTGGGATTTGAACACAGTGCCCTTTGATTGGGAGTTAGCAGCTTTAACCATTCAGCTATCCCTGGTCTTCTTTAGACAAGATTTTGGGCCCCAATGACATATTTAATCGCGAACCTGTCTCAGTGAGCCATGATATAAAACATTTACTCTTGCTGCTGGAGTTTTCATAGTTACCAGTGAACCTGGCAGGGATTTGATCCGTGCACTCTTCTGGATTGGGAGCTACCTGCTTTAACCATTTAGCTATCCTTGGATGTCTTAGGGATATATTTCAGGCCCCAATGACATATTTATTTGCGAATCTGTCTCAGTAAACAATGAAATAAAATATTTACTCTTGCCGCTGGAGCTTTCATAGAAACCAATGGACCTGGGTGGGATTTGAACCAAGACCCCTTTGATTTGTATATAGCTGCTTGAACTACTCAGCTACCCTTGTACTTCATACGGGCGAATTTCGGGCCCCAATGACATATTTAATTGCGAACCTGTCTTGGTAATCTATGATATAAAATACTACTTCATCCGGCTGGAGCTTTCCTAGTTATGGATGGTCATGACTGGGATTTGAACCCTGTACCCTTTCCACTACTTAGCTATCCTTGGCCTACTGAAAGTGAGATTTCAGGCCCCAATAAGATATTTAATTGCGAACCGTTCACGGTAAACTATGATATAAAACAGTGACTGAAGATTTCCAAGTTACCGATGGATGGACCTGACCGATGAACTCCCTAACCTTTGATTGGAAGATAGCTGCTTTAACCACTCGGCTTGAGAACCGGTTACACTAAACCACAATGATAGTGAAACAAAACACTTACTCTTTACTGTGAATTGAACCCAGTTCCCCTTGCTTGTTGACCAACGGTGTCAACCACTCAGCTCTTCCAACTTGAAATTTTCAAGTTTGCGCTTGACCTGACCGGGACTAGAAACCAGTACCCCTTGGTTGTTTTTTTGTATTATAGTGTTTAAACAAATTAAACATGTACGCCTGGCTCGTCCCAAATTCCCTCTGCGTCGAAGAAGCAAAACAAATCCAAGTCAAAGTTCTGACATTGTTAGTCACTCACTGGAATGAGTTGAATTGGTTATTGGGTACTGTGTTGGACTGGATGTTTATTTTGCACATTTAAAAAGCAATACTTAATGTTTACAGTGCTCCAGAATATTTACATTGGCACTTTTTTGTGCTGGATGTTTATCTTTATTTTTGCACATTTTAAAGCAAAACAAGCAATACTTTTACTTTTGTTGAAATGTTTACACTGCTGTTACAGACTTTTTTTTGGTGCACTTTTTTGTATTGGATGTTTATCTTTATTTTTGCACATTTTAAAGCAAAATAAGCAATACTTTTACTTTTGAAATGCTTATACTATTGCAGAATAATAATTAATCTATAGATTAATCGAAAAAATAATCTATAGAATCAATAGAAAAATAATGGTTAGCTGCAGCCTTAACTCACTGACCATCTGTAACCTAGAATCTACATTTACTGCTTAATCGACAGCTTTACTGAAGGAGAGAGGGTGTAAGAGGCAGAGACCGGCGGAGATGATGGAGTTCAACAAAACAGGGCAATCACAACATCAACCGGATCTGGTGCCTGAACTTCAACCAGATCCGTGTGCGTTGTGTGTCTGCTTCTGTCCGTCAAGGCTCCTGTCCATCAAGACCACTTCCACCAGCGGTCTCCTCTCCGCATCAACGAGAGCACAGCCGGTCTGCTGGTGTGCCGAGACAAATGAATTATCGCGATAACAAAAAAGATTAACTCGCGATAGCGCGAGATAATACTCTGTATGAGGTATAAAACACTATATAATATTTATAAACACATATTTAAACACACATGCAGGCAGTTTCCGGACAGTAAACAGCGCAGTGGAGCCGGTGGAAGCACACACATTGAACAAAGTCAAACTGCACGGGCAGACATTGCATGCATCTATGTCCGACTGTCGCGTCAATAATCTTCCATGCTCACGCTGCTCCTGACTTATGTAATAGTAAGGGAAAGTTCCTTCACCTCACAACCATCTTGCAGTTTTCCGACTGCCGTGTTCATGTGTGAACTATCAAAATAGTGCCCATTCTGGAAGTTACCAAGCTAGCATGCAAAGTCGGACTTTAAAAGTAAAGTTCACCCCCATAAACAATTCACCAAATGTGGTGTAAAGCACAGAATACACCAGCGGTAGAGTCTACAGTACTACTGCTTTATATATATAAAAAAAAGAATACTTACCAAAGACCGAACTCCAACCTGCTTTCCGGTTTTTGCTGATGCGGTGCGCTCCCGCCAGAAGACGTTGTGCTAATGAGTAATGCCCACGAAGATGATATGCACATGCTCCGAGTTCTGAACTCATTTATTTTGCGTTGATCAACATCAAATCAATCCCATTGGATCAAGTATGAGAAATTTTATGTTTCACTGACTAAATATATATGTGTATATTTTAAAACTAGATATTTTTGAATAAATTCAACAATACTTAAATGTGTCACATCTAAGAAGGGCTTGAATCATTTTTTTGAGTGTAAAAGACTCTGCAATTTAGCCTCCATCCAATAACGGGAGTTCTGGTCACAGAACGTGACCAGTACATTTGTGGCATTTGTTTACAGCCGAATGGAATGCCAACATGGGTGATTCCGACTATTCTGGACTGGTAGTAGTCGATCCACAGCGATTGTTCTGCCACACAATACCTCGATGCTAACGAGGAGAAATTACACTCGTTGGCTTTGACAGTAGGATTGCTTGTTTTCATCTTAGCAGTTGTTATTCTCTCTACGATAGGGCGAAACCATCCTCTCCCAGGCACACCCTCCTGGTTTTGGAGTATAAATATTTGGGGTTTTGGCACCAGCCGCTAGACTAAATCTGACCAATAGAAATCTAAGATTAGATTGGACCAGTGTTCCAGGTAGCCCGTAAGGACCAGATGAGTAGCCCGCTGGCCTGTTCTACAAATAGCTTAAGTAGCAGCACTTACCAGTGAGCTGCCTCTATTTTTTTACATTTTATTTATTTACTAGCAAGCTGGTCTCGCTTTGCTCGACATTTTTAATTCTAAGAGAGACAAAACTCAAATAGAATTTGAAAATCCTAGAAAATATTTTAAAGACTTGCTCTTCACTTGTTTAAATAAATTAATTAATTTTTTTAATTTGCTTCTCATAACTTTCAGAAAGACAATTTCAGAGAAAAAATACAACCTTAATAAAGATTTTATGAATTTTAAACACATATACATTTTTACCTTTTAAATTCCTTCCTCTTCTTTCCTGACAATTTAAATCAATGTTCAAGTACATTTTTTTTTATTGTAAAGAATAATAAATAAATGTTATTTTAATTCTTCATTGTAGCTTCTGTTTTTTCGACGAAGAATATTTGTGAAATATTTCTTCAAACTTATTATGATTAAAATTAAAAAATATATATTCTGGCAAATCTAGAAAATCTGTAGAATCAAATTTAAACCTTATTTCAAAGTCTTTTGAATTTCTTTTTAAAAAAAATTTCTGGGAAATCTAGAAGAAATAATGATTTGTCTTTGTTAGAAATATAGATTGGTCCAATTTGTTATATATTCTAACAAAGTGCAGATTAGATTTTAACCTATTTAAAACATGTCATCAAAATTCTAAAATTAATCTAAATCAGGAAAAATTACTAATGATGTTCCATAAATTCTTTTTTGAATTTTTTCAAAAAGATTCAAATTAGCTAGTTTTTCTCTTAGAAAATGGATGGATGGATGGATGGATAGTTTTTCTCTTCATTTTTTTCGGTTGAATTTTGAATTTTAAAGAGTCGAAATTGAAGATAAACTATGTTTCAAAATTTAGTTTTCATTTTTTTCGTGTTTTCTCCTCTTTTAAACCGTTCAATTAAGTGTTTTTTTCATCATTTATTGTCTACAAAAAACCTTCCGTAAAAGTAAAAAAATGTACGACGGAATGACAGACAGAAATACTCTTTTTTGTGTGTATATATATATATATATATATATATATATTTATTCATTAAAGGTAAATTGAGCAAATTGTCTATTTCTGGCAATTTATTTAAGTGTGTATCAAACTGGTAGCCATTAATCAGTACCCAAGAAGTAGGTATTGCTTTCAAAAAGGTTGGTGACCCCTGGATTGGACCAATCTAAGTCTATAAGCATGAACTCGACTCGGATGAGAGGCGAATTGTCTTCTAAGACAAACCAAACAGTCCAGTTGCGATCGATTGCATGCCCTGAGAATATCGCTAATACTTCGTCAAAATTCAGGTAAAAAAATGTAAATGAAGTATTGTTGGCACTTTTTGGATGTTTTTTTTTAATGGGCACTATAGAGGAGCTCGCATTGACTCCATGGTTAGCTGACTTTTATTTATGCTTATTTACAAGTTATTATGCATTTTATTGTTTCTCCTAAGTATTGTGAATGACAGGCAAAATTCCAAAAAAAGTGCAGTTCCCCTTTAACATGAACATTGCATGATCACGAGCCTCATAGCTTGTGTCTTCATAATAGACAAAATAAATGAATACAACTCTATGTAAGATACACGACTGCCATCTTCCACACTACTTGGGTGGCGTGGTGCAGATGGTAGAACTTAAAGGTTGCAGGCTCGATTCCAGCTTCTGCCATTATAGTCACGGCCATTGGGCCCTTGGGCAAGACCTTGCTCCTGATGGGTCGTCATTAATCAATGTGAGAGTGTGTGTGTAAATGGGTTAATGTGACGTATAATGAAAAGCGCTTTGAGTATCATTCCAAGTATAGTAAAATGCTATAAAAATGCAAACAAGTTAACATTTACTTTAGTCACTGTATGTCCCCTCTGTGGCGCTAGCACCGTTAGAATTGGTTGTAAAAACAATAACCGTATTTTCGGGAATATAGACCGCATAGGCGCCGATCTACATTTCTGCCAGTGGGTGCTCGGTGTGTGTGTATTGGTATTGTCCAGGAATTTTTCTAAATAAAGGGGACCACAAAAAATGTCATTAATGGCTTTATTTTAACAAAAACATCTTATACATTAGACATATGTTTCTTATTGCAATTTTGTCCTTAAATGAAATAGTGAACATTCAAGACAACTTGGCTTTTAGTTTTAAGTAAACAAACAAAGGCTCCTAATTATTCTGCTGACATATGCAGTAACATATTGTGTCATTTATCATTCTATTATTTTGTCAAAATTACTAAGGACAAGTGGTAGAAAATTAATTATTAATCTACTTGTTCGTTTACTGACAATATCTGGTTATTTTTATGTTTCAACATGTTCTATCTACATTTCTGTTAAAATGTTACAATCATTTATTCTTCTGTTGTTTGATACTTTACATTAGTTTTGAATGATACCACAAATGTGGGTATCAGTCCGATACCAAGTAGTTACAGGATCATACATTGGCCATATTCAAAGTCCTCATGTGTCCAGGGACATATTTCCTGAGTTTATAAACATAATATAAATAAAAATAAAAAAACAAAATAAGATTTTGTGGTATCGATGTAATCATAGTAGTATCGTCTAGTTACGCTATTGTACGTGGTATCACTATAGTGGATGTTAGGTGTAGATCCACCAATGACGTTTGTTTATATTGTTGCGTCCTGGAAGAGTTGGTGTTGCGAGGAATTCTGGGAATTTGTTATGTTGTGTTTATGTTGGGCTGCGGTGCAAATATTCTTCCAAAATGTATTTGTCATTGTTGAGTGTGGTTTCACTATATTGCGCATGTTTATGACAGTGTGGGCATTGTTTATACTGCCACCCTTACTGTGACATGTATGGCTGTTCATTAAGTATGCCCTTC
Source organism: Nerophis ophidion (assembly GCF_033978795.1). Taxonomy (NCBI): domain Eukaryota; kingdom Metazoa; phylum Chordata; class Actinopteri; order Syngnathiformes; family Syngnathidae; genus Nerophis; species Nerophis ophidion. The sequence continues at coordinate 79,727,019 of NC_084616.1, forward strand.
ATTCACTCATGTGCTGTGTGTTAATAGTGAAGATGGTTGTGTCATTAGTTTATTATCGGGAACAATGAAACCTTGGTCAGACTTTGGTAATTTTAGACTATATGGTTTGTGACTCTTACATTATAAAAAATGGTCCAAACGCGCCACAAAATTAATAACAAGATTGTTTTACAATTTTTTTTATAAAGATTGAAAGTTGCCATCAATGCCACGTGGGTGCTCGACGTTGTGCCCGAGCACCTTGGGGTTTGGCGCCTATGATAGAACGCACCCACAACATTTTTGAAGAAAAAACTTTTTTTTCCCCATATAACACACCAAACTACAATCCGCAGATACATATATACTGCGACATGAGTTATTTACTAGTAAGATTCTGTAAATAATTATTTACATGTCTTAATTCAGAGGTCTCTCTTAGTTCCGGGTGAGGTATTCCACAAGAAAAGCTTTGTTAAAAACATTCCAATCTTCTCAAATGTCTTTATTATTTTTTTTTTTAACACAAAATGAAATGTGAATGGTAAATGGGTTGTACTTGTATAGCGCTTTTCTACCCCTTTTTAAGGAGCCCAAAGCGCTTTGACAGTATTTCCACATTCGCCTAATCACACACACATTCACACACTGATGGCGGGAGCTGCCATGCAAGGCGCTCACCAGGACCCATCAAGAGCAAGGGTGGGGTGTCTTGCCCAAGGACACAACGGACGTGACTAGGATGGTAGAAGGTGGGGATTGAACCAGTAACAAAACCGAAGTTATCGTCATGGACTAACTAGCTGCGGAACCAAGCTTACCATTCAGGTAAACAAACTCAATAGCTCCATGTGACGTCTTGGAGAGTTTATTGAGGAATTTGTAAAACTGAAACAATACAAGAGTAATGCCCATCCATCTGTCTATTTTCTACCGCTTGTCCCATAATACTGCTGTAAGTTAATAATACTGACACAGACACCTGTAAATGTGTTACCATATTAACTAATGCTTACGACGCTGGCGTCATCATATTACGAAAGCATGTACAAATACACTTGAAAACACTCCTACAGACATCACATATGGGACGGTTTAGTAAGTATGAATTGTTTTAGTTACATTATAAATTGTATATACGTTGTTTGCAGTGAGGGCTTCACGGTGGCAGAGGGGTTAGTGCGTCTGCCTCACAATACGAAGGTCCTGCAGTCCTGGGTTCAAATCCAGGCTTGGGATCTTTCTGTGTGGAGTTTGTATGTTCTCCCCGTGAATGCGTGGGTTCCCTCCGGGTACTCCGGCTTCCTCCCACTTCCAAAGACATGCACCTGGGGATAGGTTGATTGGCAACACTAAAATTGGCCCTAGTGTGTGAATGTGAGTGTGAATGTTGTCTGTCTATCTGTGTTGGCCCTGCGATGAGGTGGCGACTTGTCCAGGGTGTACCCCGCCTTCCGCCCGATTGTAGCTGAGATAGGCGCCAGTGCCCCCCGCGACCCCGAAAGGGAATAAGCGGTAGAAAATGGATGGATGGATGGATGTTTGCAGTGATGAATGAAGAATCCATACGAGTAGGATCTCTGTATGGCTAGAAGATGGAACAGAACTCTGGTTGGAAAAAAAAAAAAAAAAAGCACTACCGATACTGCAGCCCCTTTAGCACCTGCAATGAGCGAATTCATCCAAAAGATGGCGCCATACCACAAACAATAAAACACCCTGTCAGTGTTTTTGCTTGGGTTTTTAAAAAATATATATTTTTATTATTGCAGTCAGCGAAAAAATATCCTTAACTTTGACGCTCCATCTTATAAGCCCCAGGGTTCAAAGTGTAGGTATAAAGTAACGGCTTACAGTCCGAAATGTATGGTACATGTTGTGTAAATGCTACAAAAACAATGAATTAATCCATGCTTTATAGCAGGGATTCTCAAACTGTGGTTTGTGTACCACTAGTGGTACGTGTGCTCCATTTGGTTTGCCAAATAGTAACTAAATTAAATATTGTAATGATGTGACTCGAGCCATTATGAAAAAGGGATGGCGTGGCGCAGTGGCCGTGCGCAACCCGAGGGTCCCTGATTCAATCCCCACCTAGTACCAACCTCGTCACGTCCGTTGTGTCCTGAGCAAGACACTTCACCCTTGCTCCTGATGGGTGCTGGTTAGCGCCTTGCATGGCAGCTCCCTCCATCAGTGTGTGAATGGGTAAATGTGGAAGTAGTGTCAAAGCGCTTTGAGTACTTTGAAGGTAGAAAAGCGCTATACAAGTACAACCCATTTATCATTTATCATTTAAATGTTTATTAGCCTTTAATAGAAGTCGTTAGAATTGGACTACTGGAGGCCGTAGTCATCGCCAAAATAAACAATTAAGACAAAAATAGAATCATCTTATTCCGTCATTTCTATTATTCAACACACTTGGAAACCCAATGTTCTTCATATTCTCCTCTTACATCCAACTTTTCCCAATCTCCCAGCCAATCAACACACAGAACATACAAAAATGAAGATTGGCAGACAAAGCTGCACAAAACAATGAACAATTAAAAAAAAGTATTTTGATATTTATTTTAGTACGATGTTTAACTTTTATGTGCAATTAATTTGATGTGATCCCTTATTTAAGTCCATCCATCCATCCATCATCTTCCGCTTATCCGAGGTCGGGTCGCGGGGGCAGCAGCCTAAGCAGGGAAGCCCAGACTTCCCTATCTCCAGCCACTTCGTCTAGCTCTTCCCGGGGGATCCCGAGGCGTTCCCAGGCCAGCCGGGAGACATAGTCTTCCCAACGTGTCCTGGGTCTTCCCCGTGGCCTCCTACCAGCTGGACGTGCCCTAAACACATCCCTAGGGAGGCGTTCGGGTGGCATCCTGACCAGATGCCCGAACCACCTCATCTGGCTCCTCTCGATGTGGAGGAGCAGCGGCTTTACGTTGAGTTCCTCCCGGATGGCAGAGCTTCTCACCCTATCTCTAAGGGAGAGCCCCGCCACCCGGCGGAGGAAACTCATTTCGGCCGCTTGTACCCGTGATCTTATCCTTTCGGTCAGGACCCAAAGCTCATGACCATAGGTGAGGATGGGAACGTAGATCGACCGGTAAATTGAGAGCTTTGCCTTCCGGCTCAGCTCCTTCTTCACCACAACGGATCGATACAACGTCCGCATTACTGAAGACGCCGCACCGATCCGCCTGTCGATCTCACGATCCACTCTTCCCCCACTCGTGAACAAGACTCCTAGGTACTTGAACTCCTCCACTTGGGGCAGGGTCTCCTCCCCAACCCGGAGATGGCACTCCACCCTTTTCCGGGCGAGAACCATGGACTCGGACTTGGAGGTGCTGATTCTCATTCCGGTCGCTTCACACTCGGCTGCGAACCGATCCAGTGAGAGCTGAAGATCCCGGCCAGATGAAGCCATCAGGACTACATCATCTGCAAAAAGCAGAGACCTAATCCCGTGGCCACCAAACCGGAACCCCTCAACGCCTTGGCTGCGCCTAGAAATTCTGTCCATAAAAGTTATGAACAGAATCGGTGACAAAGGACAGCCTTGGCGGAGTCCAACCTTCACTGGAAACGTGTCCGACTTACTTATTTAAGTATGTTTTTTTATTTTCCCATATTCTAACACAGTGTGACTGTTCAAAATGTGTTTATTGTTACAGTGGTTATATGAAATATTAAATATACTCGCAAAAAAATATATATTGTTTTTAATGAATACGTCGGCCTACTACGCTACTGTCTTTTAATGTTGATCGTTATAGTGATACTTGGAGAAAAAAGTGTTTTCTGAGGTGGTACTTGGTGAGAAAAGTTTGAGAATCACTGTTTTATACTTTAGCGTTAGTTAAAGCTTAAATGTGATGATGTTAAGGAAGACGACAAGATCCAGGGGTGTTTGTGTTCAAAGTGCTTGTGCATGGCCCTCGTTCTGCAAAGAAACATGAGTTTGGCTCTGCAAAGTTTACTTGTCACTGACATCCCTTGCTTATTTTCACTTGAATCTTGCCACATTTTCGAGCGTTTGGGTCTGCTTTATCTCTAGTAACTAAGCTTCTCACTCTTGACTCACCATTTTTCGAACCTCTCTGCAGGAGAGGCTGGAATGTACTTCCCCCGGAAGTTCAGGTGTGAGTTAAAGCAACAAGAAAATAAAAGCACATTTAAAATGTTATTAGGTAACGTGTCAACAATAACAAACATTTGTCGACATTGGGATGACAAATATGGTCAAATATGTCAATCGTTGCAGCCTGAATGCAAACAAATGTATAGAAGTGGTACGTTCAGATATGTTATTTTTGTGGTGTGGTATCATCTTCGTGGAGCTCTCTGCAAGGCGGGAATACAGGTCCTGTGGTTCAGGGTCATTTGCCATGGTAACGGTCAACCAGGTCAAAAGGTGATTGGCTTAGCTAAGGAGGGTGCTGGCGGCTGTTTGTTGAGTCTCCGATAGCGATGACCCTGACCTCCACACAAATCAATATTGCCTCCTTAAACTTTCATTTGTCCTTGTTTGCTCGAACTCAAGACAGATTGGAAAAATGAAGGTGGGTCAAGAACGCAAACACATTGTGCGCGTATGATACATAATACAAATTATAAATAGGCTTCTGTAAATGTACAGCAGTTTGGTAGGAACGCTTAAGACACGTTAGACAGTATTTACCATTTGATCTAAAGTATCTCCTGCAATTTCAACAGCATTGTGTTACAGCAAACTTTGTGCAGAAACTTAAAAAAGCAATTACTGCAAATACACGTTTCATGTTAAAATATTTTAAAGGGCAACATTATCACAATTTCAAAAGGGTTAAAAACAATAAAAATCAGTTCCCAGTGGCTTGTTTTATTTTTCAAAGTTTTTTTAAAAATTTTACACCTCCCGGAATATCCCTAAAAAAAGCTTTAAGGTTCTTGATTTTCGCTATTTGCAATGCGACTATCTATTTCCCTGTGACGTCATACAGTGCTGCCAATACAAACAACATGGCAGTTACCACAGCAAGATATAGCAACATTAGCTCGGATTCAGACTCGGATTTCAGCGGTTTAAGCGATTCAACAGATTACGCATGTATTGAAACAGATGGTTGGAGTATGGAGGCAGATAGCGAAAACGAAATTGAAGAAGAAACTAAAGCTATTGAGCGAATAGCTATTGACGCTATTCGGCCATAGCATGGGTGTACCTAATGAAGTGGCCCATAGCATGGCTGCCTTATGAGCATCGCCGGTAAAATGTGCGGACTAAACGATCAGGACTTTCGCATCTTGTAACACTGGAGCAACTTAAATCCGTCGATTGGTAATTGTTTGTTTCGCATTAAATGTGGGTATTTAGTTTCAAATGTTCATACAGCTAGCGTAAATAGCATGTCAGCATCGATTAGCTGGCAGTCATGCTGCGACCTAATATGTCTGATTAGCACATAAGTCACCAACATCAACAAAACTCACCTTTGTGATTTCATTGACTTAATCGTTGCAAATGCATCTGCAGGTTATCCATACATCTCTGTGCCATGTCTGTCTTAGCATCGCCGGTAAAATGTGCAGACACTCTGGCACATTCAATGGGGGTCTGGCGGCAGATTTCTTGCCAGTGGTGCAACTTGAATCCCTCCCTGTTAGTGTTGTTACACCCTCCGACAACACGCCGACGAGGCATGATGTCTCCAAGGTTCCAAAAAATAGTCGAAAAAACGGAAAATAACAGAGCTGAGACCCGGTGTTTGTAATGTGAAAATGAAAATGGCGGGTGTGTTACCTCGGTGACGTCACGTTCTGACGTCAGCGCTACAAGACCGATAAACAGAAAGGCGTTTAATTCGCCAAAATTCACCCATTTAGAGTTCGGAAATCGGTTAAAAAAATACATGGTCTTTTTTCTGCAACATCAAGGTATATATTGACGCTTACATAGGTTTGGTGATAATGTTCCCCTTTAATGATGTTATTTATTTTAATTCCTAAACATTTAAGTATAACAGGTTAGGACCCATTGACAATAATATTAATTAGTAAGAGTATTGCAGTGTTTGTTTCACAAATTTAATGGAAATTGGATTAGTTGAATGGTGGCCCAAAAAAACTGAAATTTTAGTTTGTGTATGATTTCCTCAAAGTTTCGGTTATCTTGGTCGCTTTGAAATTTTAGAATTAAGATGTTGTGCCATACTTTCTGAACTTCTGAGAAAAATTCTGCTTTTTAGATGGAGCTAGATGACGCCAAAACTTTCTCAGAAAATTAGCATGTACTACAATGTACAACATCTTGGAGAAATATTGTAGGCCTCCACCAAAATGTATTTTCCCTGGTTGACCAAGACATGTTGGGGAAGACCTTTGTTGTAATATTTCATACACAGAGTCGACTTGTATACACTAAAAAGAAAAGAAGAAATATTCAAATTAACAGATGTATTGGAAGATTTGGGCGTTTTTGTTTTTTTATTGGGTTTTCTTTTAAGTCGCCTTGTAGTTTTTGATTAATCCTGTGCGTAACACTTAAACCTGTACTCACTTATCACCCTCCTGAAGTACAGTTCTGACCCACTATCTAGATTCGTACCAAAATGTAATAATTTTCTGATTAGCCTACGCCACATTCTTTTGCAAATTGTCAAGGAAAACGATACGGTAGTTTTTGGTGACATACAAACATTCGCAACCCAAAACATTCCTAGTCCTGCTTTGGCCTTTTTGCTTTGCATAAGTAATATAGTCAAAAAAGCTTTAAAGTGGTCATATTTAAAAACCTACTTTTCTTTCCTTTTATTACTGGTTTTGTGTTTTTGGGATCTGCATAAGTCCCTAAAATGTGAAATCAAAACATGGAGGCACAACTGGGATATTTAAAAAATAATCTTGCTTTCCTTTATACTTCCTCCAAATGAACCGTTTGGAATTTTCCTCATTTGTGACATTTTTCCCATTAGTGATGTCAGCGAATATCTCCATACATGGTAAGCTTTTACCCAAAGAGCTTTGCACAAGTTTCTCTCTTTCCTCTTGTTGTGGGGCAGACTGGCTTGTATTGTACATGCACATGCATCCTCCGCTGATGGCATTTCTATGACAAAATAGCGTATAGATCTAACTTATATCTGTTAGTAGGGCGGCATGGCTCAGATGGTAGAGTGTCCGTACCAGCAATTTGAGGGTTTCTAGTTCGTATCTAGCTTCCGCCATCCTGGTCAGAGACGTTGTGTCCTTAAGCAAAATACTTCACCCACCTTGCTCATGTTTGGGTTGTGGTTATCGCCTTGCATGGCAGCTACGCCATCAGTGTCCGAATGTGTGTGTGTGAATGTGATGTATAATGTCAAGCACTTTAGGTATTGTTTCAGGTATAGTTAAGCGTTATATAATTACAGATCATTTACCATTTATTTACCATTTCACTAGACTCCATATGGAAGCACTAAAAACTACAACAGGGCGAAGATGCCGTCCAAGTGGAGGCACGTACATAAGACGGCCCACAAAACGGCGCATCCTGTATAGACGGTCAGAAAGTGGCTTGAAGAGAGTGTCTAAAACAATCTATGCACAATTTTGACCAAAGAACGACCATTACATTTTATGTAAACCCCAAGAAAGTGTTTTAAATAGAGAAAATAAATCACAATATGACCCCTTCAAGTAATCCATCAAACTGACCATAGTTTCTCATTTATTTTGAAAATGTACTAATTTTCCTTGAAAGGTTAACTGAATATTTCAGAAGAACATTTTGTTGTTGACTTTCACAAGAGAATGTGCTGTGTAGAGAGTTGTTCCAATACAGGAAATCCTTTAGAAAGCTCCTTCCTGTAATGTCATTTCCTCGTCAATGTAGTACTTTACCGTCTTTCTTTGCTTTCCCGCCCTCGTTGCCACTTTCACAACACATAATCCCCTTTTTGACCTGTCAGGTTGCTCTGCTTCTCCTCTGCAGAACAGAAAGGTTGCGTTGCGTAGGCCTAGTTGTTTTTTACCTACACACTCATTTGTGTGTCGGCTCATTGTGGGTCACCCTTTTTCCAGTCGCTCTCATAAAATCACAGAATAAACTTTTGTGGTTAGACTGAAGCATTTCTGACATGACTGTGTTATTTCAAGTTAGAATGCATGAGTATTGTAAGAATCTCACAAAGTAAAAACTTAATATTACAGTTATTGTGACCAAAATGATCACGGTGTTGTTGAATGTGCTCAAAAAGCACTTGTACACAAACTAAAATCTTTTAACCAAATTTGGTTTCATAAGTCTAATTCAATAAATAGACTAGGGCTGTCCTCGAATTGTTTAGATTCACAGAAAATGAAAGATTCAGTCCTAAAATGGACACATTATACTTTCTTGGCAGAAGAAACATTAAATATTGTACTGGCTTCCTAAGGGCCATATTATTTTCATATGAGTGTTTAAATGTTTAGCTTCTTCTTTTTGGTTTTAGAGTCTTTTTTTAATTATAAAGGCAAAATGGGAGTTGCAAGTCCAGTTTATGTGACGCCCCATTTGTTCACACCTCTGTGTCATATTCCTACATGTATAAATCGATCGCTCTGTTCTAAGAGATCGCAGCTTGTAGCTTCAATGTGCATTGTTGAATAGCTTAGTTGCTCAGACAGTATTTTCTTGAGACAAGTTTAAATTGGGGCATGTTGTTTCTTAACAAGGAACACGTTCATATTTATATTGGCGTTTAAGTTAGCTAGCCAACCATTAGCGCATTAGCTTGCTTTTCCAGTAAATGAGCTGTATCACCGGTCCACGGGTTTATCGAAGTGTGGTTGTCAATCATGGTTTTATGATCATTTAAATCTAAAAATGTAATGCTAACCTTACTTCCTTCAGCTGCATGTAAAGACGATTAATCAACCGGGTGAAATATATTTTATTTTTTATTCACATTCATTGTAGAGACCTGGCTGTTAAAGTTAAGACGTTTTATGATTTCAAACAGTGGGTGCACTAAAGGGCTATAGTGACAGGGTGGCCGCAAATGAAGACAGTTCAGCTAGTTGTTGTTGTTTTAGCTTTGTTATTAAAGAGTTGAACCATCACTGTTTGATATACAGTACTGTATAGTGTTTTATATTGTGTTCAAAGCGTACAAAGTTTTACTAAAATGTAAATTTGTCAAGGCTGGAACCCTTTATTCATGTTTACATTGTTTCTTATGGAGAAATGTGCTTCAGTATGCAAACTTTTGCATTTAAAAACACTGTTGAAGAACCAACTAAGTTTGTAAATCCTGATTCCACTGAAGTGGAAATCCAAACTTTGGGTTTTTCTCTTCCAAGTAATCCCCTTGGCTTCTAACACAATGTCCCAGCTTTCACTGCCGTACCTTCATGCGGTCAAGAAAGGGTTCTTTTGGGATTGTTTGCACTTCCAATGTCCCCACTTCAAAACCGGTCCCCTTGATATGTCCCCTTGAAATGACCCCTTGAAATGGGGAAAGAGGATGGAATCTAATGAAGCGAGGTCAGGTAAGTAGAGAGGTTGCTCCAGCTTAGTGATGTTCTTCTGAGCCAGCAACTGCCAAATGATCAGGACTTTGTGACCAGGTGCATTGTCATGGTAAAAGAGCCAACAGTTGTTCTACCTGAACTTGTGCCTCATCTCCCTTACTTAACGCAGCAAACACCGCTGGATCTTTTTTTTTAGATGTGCTATTTGATCATCAAGCCGTGTGGCAAGAACTCATAGTGGACGATGCACCTTACATCGAACAATCCAATCAATATCAACAGTCCTGGAACACCCTTCATATATTTACTGTCCTCACATTAAGTCAACACATATCCATTGATATCTAAATATTTTAAAACACAAGCTAGTATACTTCAAAGTGAACATGTCCAAGTTTTACTATTGTGTGAGCACCATTCTTATCTAGCACTGCCTTAGTCCTCTTGAATATTAACATTCACCAGAGCTGAACAGGTTGTAACAGTAATCCTTGCCCACTCTTCCATGATGACATCACAAATCTGGTGTATGTTAGCAACCTTACGCTGTACCTTCTGTTTTAGAAGCCTCACTGATGCTCAATCAAGTTCAGGTCTGGATACACACTTCGTTACTTGATCTTCACCTTCAGCTTCTTTAGCAAGGCATCTATTCCTAAACTTTTTTTTTTAGATTGGACTTCTTCTCGTCTTGGCTTTACAGTCAGCTACTCTAAATCTATTTCCTTATCACCTCCGCCCCATCATTTATCTGTCCAGAGGGGTTAAAAATCATGAGTGTAGCTCATGGTTAGGTTGTCACCGCCTTCCAAGATGTGCTTTTCAGCCAAACTATACGCCATTCCTAATTCCTCCTTCATGTGGCTTATTATGTGTTTATGTGTGGGTTTCTAAGTCATGCAGTGCACCAGCTCCAGAGTTTGGCTGTTGGGGTAGGAGTGGGGGGTGGGGGGGCTGCGTCGTGGCGGCGCTTGCGTGGAGCAGCAGCAGGACAGGAAACGCGTCAAAGCGCTCCGAGCTAACTGAAACCAGATGTCTGAGGCTAGCAGCCGGGGGATTCTCGCCGTGGAACAAGAACGTCAACTGGGGAAGTTTGCTTCCTCTTAACTGTTTTGCTGTTGCTCTGCACCCCTGCTGTTTTTTTTGGGTTGTTTTTCCCTCTCTCCCTTTGTAACTTCTGATGAGCCCGCCAAACATACAAATAGTGGACCCTCCATTTTTGAGTGTTTAATTTAAAAATAATTTGGGACGGGGGGAATAATGTGCCTTAAACACCAAAAGGTGTTAACAATGGAAAAACTGTTCGTCTGTAATGTTAAACGTTGGTTTATTTTAACGGGGAGAATCAGAAAATAACAAAAATCAATGAAAAAACATAAAAAAAAGGTTAGGAATTGTTTTTAAAACATGGCTTAGTACTTGATGGATAAACCTTTGTTGACAAGCACAGAGGTCAGACCTTTGTTGTGATTGGTCAGCAACATTTTGCACCTCCTAGGAAAGTTTTCGATCCACCCCCCTTAAAAGATGATCTCCAAATACTGAAGGTTCTGAGGCTGCTGTTTGGCACCTCAAAGTTTTAGCTCTCTCCAAAAATGTTCTATGGTATGAAGGTGTGGTTGCCTTGACTGTTTCTGGTTGAGGCTCGGAGGCTCTAATATTCTATGGTACATAGCGGCATTCATCAGCCTTGCTGTACCGTTCGTAGAGAAACAGTCCCAAAGCAGTTTTCACTACTATGTATGGAAGTAGGGATGGTGTTGATGCTAAATAACAACATTTTGGTTTCATCTGACCGTTTTTCCAAACCATGTTTAAGTCATTAAGGACATTGGGAAACTTGACATTGACCTCTTCATGTGTCTTCTAGGTCAGAGGAACCTTGAGACCACTGCAAGATCTCAGTCCGTTAGAGCAATGTGCCTTACCATTGGTTTAATAAACTGTGGTCCCAACTCTTTCGTGACTATTAACCAGCTCTTCTTGTGTAATTCCTAACTCAATCAACCTCACCCCATGAGGTGAAACCTTGCATAGAGCTTCATCGCACAGCTAAATGGCCATCTTGTATTTTTTTTCCATTTATGAATTTTTGTGCCAGTGGAGGCCTCTTTCTCACCCTGCTGCCTTCTAATGGACTTGTAGCCTATTCCAGTCTTGTGCTGGACAACAGTCTTGTCCTAGATATACCTTAACAGCTCTTTGGTCCGACCAATTATAGTGGAAAGGTTTGAATGGAAAATACAGTTTCTTTGACATGTGTCTTATATCCACATAACAATTTGATCTTAGAAGTATATTCCTTAAGCGATTTGTGTTCAGTTTGTGGGAGACAAAGTAATTGATGTTTTTTGGGGATAAAATACTTATTTTACTCAATCACGCACACATATTTTTATGACCTCTAATTTTTTATGAACATGGGTGGCCTCATTGATTCATCCGTTGTATTTAATATACAAACATCAAGCTATATATAAGCCTTATAAGCCATATAAGTTTTGTGTTATAGTGTCATATAGCACATTTGTAACATCAAATACTGAACGGTATCACATTAATAATGAATCAGTTTTATTTTTAGAATATGCTGAGGGCCAATAAAAACAAGCTGCAGGCCATTGATGGCCCCTGGGTGATGTGGAGGTGCATATAGTAACGCAGAATGTACACTTCCTTTCTCACTTTTAATGTGTATTGTGTGGGGATATGGTGAGCCTTTGGACTAAACTGAAGGCTGTAGAACGAAGCATTTTATTAGAAATACATAGACTGTTATACCCCTGAAATGTACCATCACAACTCTAGGCGGCTGTTAATGTCTTTGTGAAGTGGGTACGATTTCAAAATCAGCCGGCATCAAAAAAGTATTTTCTCCTCTCAAACACTAGTACAGTGTTTTTCAGCCACTGTGCTGCGGCACAGTAATGTGCCGTGAGATACAGTCTGGTGTGCCGTGGGTGATAATGTAATTTTACCTAACTGGGTTTAAAGTTATTTTTGAAAACCAGTACTTATAAGTTGCAAATAATGTGCCGTTGTTGAGTGTCTGTGCTGTCTTGGGCTTGGCAGAGTAACCGTGTAATACTCTTCCATACCAGTAGCTGGCAGCAGGTAGCTATGTGCTTTGTAGATGTCAGGAACAACAACAATAGTTTGTCGTGATCCCAATATGCAGACGACGGCAGGAGGCAGTGTGCAGGTAAAGCAAAAATAAACAAATGGTGAGTGCAGCTAAGAAAATTCATTGACGCTTTGGGATGGCTATGCAAAACGAAACTAAAAGTAAACTGGCTGCAAAGTAAACAAAAATAGAATGCTGGACGACAGCAAAGACTTACAGCGTGTGGAGCAGAGACGGCGTCCACAAAGTATATCCGAACATGACATGGCAATCAACAATGTCCACACAAAGAAGGATAACGTCCGCATAACTAATATTCTTGATTAGTAAAACAAAGCAGGTGCGGGGAATAGCGCTCAACGGAAGACATGAAACTGCTACAGGAAAATACCAACAAAACAGGAAAAAGCCACTAAAATAGCAGCGCAAGACAAGACCTAAAACACTTCATACAGGAAAACACAAAAAAACTCTAAATAAGAGACAAGAGCTATAGTGATGCATGGTTGGTTATGGTTTAAATTCATATCCAAAAATTGCGAGAACGACTTTTTACTGTCAATATAAACTGCTGAGTTTAATTTTTACATGTTTTCTGCTGGCGGTGTCCCTCCGGATTTTTTCAATACAAAAATTGGGACTTGGCTCCAAAAAAGTTGAAAGACACTGCACTAGTACATTGAATTAGTAGGCTTGCATTCAAATTGTTTCCTAACGGACTGTTTCCAACATACTGGACCTGGACTACATTGACCACTACAACCATTGACCACCATGGTTGCACTCTCGCTGTGATATGCTATTATTTGCTTTGACCAGAATAGGAAAAAATTATTTCATGCATATAAGCTCTAGAAAATTTCTACCGTTTCTCTTCTTCCTTTTTGAAAAGCGTCCATAGTGGGACATGGCCTGCTTTCTATGCCTGGAAGCGTTGCCTGCCCTCCTCCGCTTCACTGCCCTCTGACTTCCTCTCACACACACACGGACACACACACACACACACACACACACACACACACACACACACATTTAGGCACATGCGCATTCACGCACACTAAGGCCTATACTGGTTCACTCATGCACAGCAATCATACATGGCACATGCACACACACGACGCCCCGTGCACCGGCTGACGCTGGACGTGTAGAACTCCAGCTGAGCCTCCGGTCCTCCTGAGGCGGATGAAGCCTCGTCTAAGTCTTATCACACCCTCCCCCTCCCCCCCAGCCCCACACCCTGCCTTCGCCACTGTTGTGTCCCCTAACGCAGGCTAGCTAGCGACAGCGATAACACCGCGCGCCCTCCTGCGGGGACAAGGAATGCGTTATCTCAGCTCCCTCGCTGATAGATGCTTTCACAAATAAGAACTTGCATGACTCAGGACACCCTTAAATTGTGGCGAGAGTTGCTGACTTGTGTGTGGAGATGTAAGACATGCAGGGGCAGTAAAATAGAAGCCGTCCGTGTTTGGTCGGGGGCTCTCTTTCTTTGCTGATTTGAGGTGAATCGGTAAAGCCAGAAGGTCTTGCGTGTGAGCGGCTTTCAGCAGGCTGTTAGTCTTTTCTTTTCACACACAAACGCACGCACGCGCGCACACACACACACACACACACACACACACACGCACACACACAAACAGTGTCCCCTCTGACCCGGGCCATTTCCTGCCCCTAGCTGATCTATTGGCTGACGCCTGCCCTGTGACTGCAGAGGAAAAAAAGGAGGGGAAAGAAAGTGTGTGAATGCACGCCCGCGGCCTGTCCCCGTGAATCGATATCCATCTCGTATCCATGAGCTGCGCCTGACCCCTGATTGACCTTGCTCGGCAGCGCCAGTCGGGGTTTGTTTTTCCGCCGGGCTGCGAAAACGTGAGAGGCACACCAAATTTTACCCCTCAATCTTATTGGGAGGACGCATGCGACAGATGACGGACTAACAGGGGATATTTACATACGCAACTACGAGATTGTACTTTGCTACTTTTGTTTTATCTATCTTTATTTTCAAGACAAACAAGCACCCATAAACATTGTGGCATAAATAACTAGCAGATATTTTCTAAGTTGAATGTAGATGGCCTTGTTGTGCTCACTGCTGAAAGTCAGTTGTGTGATGCAAGTGGGCTGAATGTAGTCAGCCTTGCGTGTTGTTGGTGTGTGCTGATAGACGCTTCAGCTCTCGGGCTTAGCGAGACTGCGGGTGCTTGCCGCCGCCGGCACTAATTGAACCCTGCCGCTGATGTGGGGGGGGTAGAGCGAGGGGAGGGGAGGGGAGAGGCGGCTGTCAATGAGGGAGAAAAGAAAAAAGAGAAAGAAGGGGAAAAAAATAGCGTGGCGAGGGCGACGCGCCCCTGGGGGGTTGGGTCCCTGCCTGCCTTTTCTTTCTGCCGCTTCTCCCCCCCCTCGCTCCCTCCTTCCCTTCCTCCCTCCGCCCGTCTAAATAGCCGTGCCGGCGCTCCAGGGCTTCCTGCGCCTTATCTGCTGATAATTGGGCGCTGGAGCTCCACAGCTCGCTTATGAAATATAGATTCCTGACGGAGGGGAAGGACGGCGTGGGGGGTTGGGGAGGGAGTGTGCAGTCAGAGAAAAGCCCCTGGTCCTATCAGAGAGTGTGTGCTGCTGCACGGCCTCGTTTAGCAAACAGCCCCAACAGCGAGGACAAAGGCCTCACGCTGCAACGTGTTCTCAACAGAAATGAGCAGGAAAGTGAAGAAAAACCTCAGTGTATGTGCAGTTTAAGTTTGGTCTGCACTGCAGTAACATCACTTTTATTACTTTTATTATGAAATCGTACTAAATACTGTACATGGAAAACAGACAAAAATGTAATGCCAATCCCACTATGGAGGAGATTGCGTGTGTAGTTTATCACAGTGCATAATTTTCCTGAAGGAACTCTCCTGAAGGAATCAATAAAGTACTATCTATCTATCTATACTGTATGTCATGGAAATGGATTTCTTTGCTTTGGACATGCTTAACACGTAAATGAAGGAACATCGGATGTTTACACTGCCACAATTCAACATATCCAAAAGGAGTTGGAAAAATTACAGCTTATTTACAGGCATGCAAAATGTAAACAAACACGCAGAAATCATCTGCAGGTACTCGCTGTTATTTCCGAAACGCTGCACTGAGTTGCTTGCTGGTTAGCTAATCATCTAGCTTGCTTACTTGTTAAGGTCTCCGTTCGCTCTCTTAACGTTGACGGCTGTTTACATCGCTACTAATCATATTTGGATGATTGCAATCTGAACACTACTAGTTCCAAACTAGTTGCAGTTCTAGTAACCAGCGTGATGGTATATTTTTGACGTGACAAATTGGAAACATAGGTAACAACACTGGATTATTACCCGAGGGGACGTAGCTACAGGATAGAGTTGCCAAACGGGAAACTATTTCCAAGTTCTTTGCCTGCATGTTATAGAATTTTACAGTCATTTCACCACACTTAGTGTGTGTGTGACTATCAGTGGTACTTATTACCATATTTTCCAGACTATAAGGCGCACTTAAAATCCTTTTTTTTTTGGTCTCAAAACATGACAGTGCACCTTATAACCGACCCGAAGCAATTTTTTTTCGGTACATGGTGCAATGATAAGAAATAAGTGTAAACTGCACAAAGATGCAAATATGACTCAAGTAAACAACATCAACATTTTATATGTTCCATTGAAAATGTGGTACATTACACACGGCGCTCAAAAATCTATCAAAATGTTTTAGTATAACTTTGGTAAGCTATGAAGCCGCACCACTTGATGGATTGTACTGTGCTTCAACATAGAAGTATTATTATTGTGTGTGTATTAGATAAGACATTATCTGGCGTTTTGTTTCACACTATTATGCAAAAGCAACATTTCTTACCTTTCAGGTACCTGCTGATCTGTATTTGGGATCTGCATAACTCCTGAAAAACTGCACGCCTCCGCCTTTGTAGTTCATGCCGATTCCGTAGTCGATGAGCATTTTCTCTTTCTCTATCTTCTTGTTATGGGACATTAATCTTTCGCTGTTGCCATTTATAATATAAGGTAGTGTAAAGTTCTTACTTATATTTATCAGTAAATTTACCATGAAAGTGCTAAAACATACCGGTGTAGTGAGATTACATTATTTACCCAAGGAACTTTAGTTATTCGAGAGTTCCGGTCGGACACATTTCCTGTGTTGCTGTTTCTGGATGAGGAAATGCTGCTCCGTTACTGATTTATGTGAAGTCTGATTGTCATTAAAACATTTGGCTCCATCTTTTGACACTTCTTCCACTCCCGTCCTTGCATGCTACACCGCTACAACAAAGATGACGGAGAAAAGACACTGCAGAAGGTGAGCCATGTAAGTAAGACCACCCACCAAACGTCGCCTTTTCAAGCGACTGTCAGAAAGTGGCTTGAAAATGATCTGTAAAACATAATCTATGCAACATTTTGACCAAAGAACCACCATTGCATGTTATGTAAACCAGTGGTCCCCAACCTTTTTGTATCCGCGGACCAGTCAACGCTTAATAATTTGTCCCGCGGCCCGGAGGGGGGGTGTCCTTTTTTTTTCTTGTTTTTTTTCCTTTCTTCTTTGTCATGAAAAAGGGACGTTTTTGTCATGAAAAAGGGAGGTTTTTATGGTTGGTGCACTAATTGTAAGTGTATATTGTCTTTTTATGTTGATTTAATAAAAATAAAAAATATATATATATATTTTTTCTTTTATAAAAAATTTCCCTGCGGCCCAGTGGCCCGGTGGTTGGGGACCACTGATGTAAACCACAAGGAAGTGTTTTCCATTTTGAAAAAATATATAATAAAATGACTCCTTTAATGCGCCCTATAATTCAGTTTGCCTTATATATGAAAAAAGATCAAAAATAGACTATATATCATCGACAGTGCGCCTTATAATCTGTTGCGCGCTATAGTCTGGTAAATACGGTACATTTTCAATAATGTTAGCAAATAATTAACTAAAAAAAACAAAAAAATATGTGGTACATAACATGGGACATGTACTGTATGTGTCAAAATGACAGCAAAAAGAGGTTTGTTGTTTTGAATAACTCTAAAGGTAAACTATGGTGTGGAAATGCACACACATGCAGTAAATGTAGTGTTGATTTTCCCCCCAAAATTTTCAGGGCTTTCATGTTAGCATTTCGTGCCGATAGAAATGTTCCTCTTTTTTTCTCAAAGGGTGCTTACATGTCTGTTTTTAATAATGCCCAATTTCCTTTTATCAGCAAATAATGATAGTTTGTTCGCTTGCTGTGTTTAAATGTTGCCATTACAAATACAATTGTATTAATTTTTTCGGGGTCATTCTGTAAATGGTGCAAATGTGTGTGTATCATGTTTCTCATGAGAACAATGTATGTATGAATCAGAGTATTTTTTGTGTCTGAAAAGCAGTTGATGTTATTTTGCTACGCAAAGGCTTTGATGCGATCTGTGGTCTCATGGTGGCAATTTATTAACTGAACATGGAGACAAAATCCCAGAGAGAGAAGTGCCCGGAAAAATTCCACTGGGTCTTCAACACAACATGTAAGCCTCCTTTAATAAAAGTATTTCTACTCCTGCATGTCGCAAACATACTTGTATGCACACTGCATCCGGAAGGTATTCACAGTTCCTCACTTTTTGTCCATTTTGTTATGTTACAGCCTTATTCCAAATTGGAATAAATACAATTTTTGTTTTAAAAATTCTACAGACAATGATTGATTGGTTGATTGGCAATACCCAATAATGACAATATAAAAAGTGTTTTAATTTTACTTTTGCAAATGTATTAAAAATAAAAAAACTAAATAAATTCAAATGTACATAAGTATTCACAGCGTGTGCTCAATACTTTGTTGACAGACTTTTGGCGTCAATTACAGGCTTACAGTCTTTTTTAATATGATGCCGCAAGCTGGCACACCTACAGTCGTAGTCAAAAGTTTACATACACTGGCAAAGAACAAGTCATGGCTATCTTGAGTTTCGAATAACATCTACAACTCTTCTTTTTCTGTGATAGAGTGATTGGAGCATATACTTGGTGGTCACAAAAAACATTCATGAAGTTTGGTTCTTTTATGAATTTATTATGGGTCAACTGAAAATGTGATCAAATCTGCTGGGTCAAAAGTTTACATACAGCAATCCTAATTGGTTGGATGTCCCTTGGCAAGTTTCACTGCAATAAGGCGCTTTTGTTCGCCATCCACAAGCTTCTGGTTGAATTTTTGACCACTCCGCTTGACAAAATTAGTGCAGTTCAGCATTTAGTAGAATTTTGAGGACAAATATGAATTGATTCCAATTTGGCTGTAACGTAAAAAAAAATATGGAAAAGGTGAGGCGCTTTAAGTGCTTTCTGGATGCACTGTAAATTTGAGATCCAGGATTTCCAAGAATTTACTAAAGCTAAAATGTTGTCTTCTGCTTTCTACCATCTACTAGTATATTGCCCTCTATGTATTTTATTTCTGCATTACAGTGTACTACTACTCAACATGGGTATATAGTATATAGTATTATGACTGTATTGGCCAAAAACTAGATAAGTAAAAGTCTCCTGGAATACCTTATGGTTGTCTATGACCTTGCATTTCAAATGCCTTATTATCAAAAGAAGATTATAGGGCTCAATGATTTTTGTAATGGAAATTGCGGATGGAATCTTGGAATTGCTGTCATCATACGGAGAAGGAACGTTCTCCTCATGGAAATCCGGGGAAATCATGTGTCCGAGACTGCTCAATTGTCTCCGAAACCCTTGACTACCCACTCCCAAAATAAACAATGTCGAAATGGCCACTTGAAACACAGCTAAAAATACGACACGGCTAAATTCTAGCCTGGACAATCCATAGACCCACAACACATCTAAACTGCTTGTATAGTTGTGGACGAGACTCGTGATGCTAGTTCAATGTACAGACGGCAATTTTAAAACAGCCTCGAATAATCTCCACACTAAGAAGCATGTATAGTACCTGTCAAGCGCCTTTAAGAACAGCAGCACACTTCTAGTCTTCACTATACCAGTGCTTTGTGCAACATCCGGTCAGACAAATAAAGGTTTCAAAAAAGTACTTTGCATAAGGACTTTGTACTTAAAGCACGAATTGGTACATTTACAAGCCTCAGATTTTTACTTTTTAAGGTCAAGGCAAGTGTTGCCTTAAAGGATGGCTCTTATTTTAGTGCACCAATGCAAACATTATTTTCTTTCGAGGCAGGAAATATATATATATGTATATGTATATGTATTTATATATATATATATATATATATATATATATATATATATATATATACATATACATATATATATATATACATATATATATATACATATACATATATATACATACATATATATACACATATATACACATATATATATACATACACATATATATATATATATACATATATATACAAATATATATATATATACATACACATATATATATATATACATATATATACAAATATATATATATATACAAATATATATATATATATATATATATATATATATATATATATATATATATATGACCCGACCTCCGCTTATCCGAGGTCGGGTCACGGGGGCAACAGCCTAAGCAGGGAAACCCAGACTTCCCTCTCCCCAGCCACTTCGTCTAGCTCTTCCCGGGGGATCCCAAGGCGTTCCCAGGCCAGCCAGGAGACATAGTCTTCCCAACGTGTCCTGGGTCTTCCCCGTGGCCTCCTACCGGTTGGACGTGCCCGGTGGCCTCCTGACCAGATGCCCGAACCACCTCATCTGGCTCCTCTCGATGTGAAGGAGCAGCGGCTTTACTTTGAGTTCCTCCCGGATGGCAGAGCTTCTCACCCTATCTCTAAAGGAGAGCCCTGCCACACGGCGGAGGAAACTCATTTCGGCCGCTTGTACCCGAGATCTTATCCTTTCGGTCATGACCCAAAGCTCATGACCATAGGTGAGGATGGGAACATAGATCGACCGGTAAATTGAGAGCTTTACCTTCCGGCTCAGCTCCTTCTTCACCACAACGGATCGGTACAACGTCCGCATTACTGAAGACGCCGCACCGATCCGCCTGTCGCTCTCACGATCCACTCATTCCCCCACTCGTGAACAAGACTCCTAGGTACTTGAACTCCTCCACTTGGGGCAGGGTCTCCTCCCCAACCCGGAGATGGCATTCCACCATTTTCCGGGCGAAAACCATGGACTCGGACTTGGAGGTGCTGATTCTCATTCCGGTCGCTTCACACTCAGCTGCGAACCGATCCAGTGAGAGCTGAAGATCCCGGTCAGATGAAGCCATCAGGACCACATCATCTGCAAAAAGCAGAGACCTAATCCTGCGTTCACCAAACCGGAACCCCTCAATGCCTTGACTGCGCCTAGAAATTCTGTCCATAAAAGTTATGAACAGAATCGGTGACAAAGGACAGCCTTGGCGGGGTCCAACCCTCACTGGAAAAGTGTCCGACTTACTGCCGGACTTACTGGCACTGATCGTACAGGGAGCGGACCGCCACAATAAGACAGTCCGATACCCCATACTCTCTGAGCACTCCCCACAGGACTTCCCGAGGGACACGGTCGAATGCCTTCTCCAAGTCCACAAAGCACATATAGACTGGTTGGGCAAACTCCCATGCACCCTCAAGAACCCTGCCGAGAGTATAGAGCTGGTCCACAGTTCCACGACCAGGACGAAAACCACACTGTTCCTCCTGAATCCGAGGTTCGACTATCCGGCGTAGCCTCCTCTCCAGTACACCTGAATAAACCTTACCGGAAAGGCTGAGGAGTGTGATCCCACGATAGTTGGCACACACCCTCCGGTCCCCCTTCTTAAAGAGAGGGACCACCACCCCGGTCTGCCAATCCAGAGGTACCGCCCCCAATGTCCACGCGATGCTGCAGAGTCTTGTCAACCAAGACAGCCCCACAGCATCCAGAGCCTTAAGGAACTCTGGGCGGATCTCATCTACCCTGGGGCCTTGCCACCGAGGAGCTTTTTAACTACCTCAGCGACCTCAGCCCCAGAAATAGGAGAGTCCACCACAGATTCCGCAAGCACTGCTTCCTCATAGGAAGACGTGTTGGTGGGATTGAGGAGGTCTTCGAAGTATTCCTTCCACCTATCCACAACATCCGCAGTTGAGGTCAGCAGAACACCATCCGCACCATACACGGTGTTGATAGTGCACTGCTTCCCCTTCCTGAGGCGGCGGACGGTGGTCCAGAATCGCTTCGAAGCCGTCCGGAAGTCGTTTTCCATGGCTTCCCCGAACTCCTCCCATGTCCGAGTTTTTGCCTCTGCGACCGCTGAAGCTGCACACCGCTTGGCTTGTCGGTACCTGTCCACTGCCTCCGGAGTCCTATGAGCCAAAAGGACCCGATAGGACTCCTTCTTCAGCTTGACGGCATCCCGCTGGTGTCCACCAAGCGGTTTTAGGATTGCCGCCCCGACAGGCACCAACTACCTTGCGGCCACAGCTCCGATCAGCCGCCTCGACAATAGAGGTACGGAACATGGTCCACTCGGACTCAATGTCCAGCACCTCCCTCGTGACATGTTCAAAGTTCTTCCAGAGGTGGGAATTTAAACTTTCTCTCACAGGAGACTCTGCCAGATGTTCCCAGCAGACCCTCACAATGCGTTTGGGCCTCCCAGGTCTGTCCGGCATCCTCCCCCACCATCGCAGCCAACTCACCACCAGGTGGTGATCAGTAAAAAGCTCCGCCCCTCTCTTCAACTGAGTGTCCAAAAAATAAGGCCGCAAATCCGATGACTCAACTACAAAGTCGATCATGGAACTGCGGCCTAGGGTGTCCTTGTGCCAAGTGCACATATGGACACCCTCATGTTTGAACATGGTGTTTGTTATGGACAAACTGTGACGAGCACAAAAGTCCAAAAACAAAACACCACTCGGGTTCAGATCCGGGCGGCCATTCTTCCCAATCACGCTTCTCCAGGTTTCACTGTTGTTGCCAACGTGAGCGTTGAAGTCCCCCAGTAGGACAAGGGAATCACCCGGGGGAGCACTTTCAAGTACTCCCTCGAGTGTACCCAAAAGCGTGGGTACTCTGAACTGCAGTTTGGTGCGTAAGCATAAATAACAGTCAGGACCCGTTCCCCCACCCGAGGGCGGAGGGAGGTTACCCTTTCGTCCACCGGTTTAAACTCCAACGTGTAGGCTTTGAGCCGGGGGGGCAACAAGAATTGCCACCCCAGCCCGTCGCCTCTCACTGCCGGCAACGCCAGAGTGGAAGAGAGTCCAGTCCCTCTCGAGAGAAGTGGTTCCAGAGCCCTTGCTGTGCGTCGAAGTGAGTCCGACTATATCCAGCCGGAACTTCTCGACTTCGCGCACTAGCTCAGGCTCTTTACCCCCAGTGAGGTGACGTTCCACGTCCCAACAGCTAGCTTCTGTAGCCGAGGATCGGACCGCAAGTGCCCTGCCTTCGGCTGCCGCCCAGCTCACATTGCACCCGACCTCGATGGCCCCTGCTATGGGTGGTGAGCCCATTAGCCCATCGTGCCCCACCTCTGGGCCCGGCTCCAGAGGTGGGCCCCGGTGACCCGCGTCCGATGCGAGGGAAATCTGGGTCCATGCTTTTTCTTCATATATATATATATATATATATATATATATATATATATATATATATATATATATATATATATAGTGTGTGAATGTAAGTGTGAATGTTGTCTGTCTATATCTGTTGGCCCTGCGATGAGGTGGCGACTTGTCCAGGGTGTACCCCGCCTTCTGCCCGATTGTAGCTGAGATAGTCGCCAGCGCCCCCTGTGACCCCAAAAGGGAATAAGCGGTAGAAAATGGATGGATGGATGGATAAAATATTTATATATATAAGGGCTGCGAATCTTTGGGTGTCCCACGATTCGATTCAATATCGATTCTTGGGGTCACAATTTGATTCAAAATCTATTTTTTTTTCAATTCAACGCGATTTTCGATTCAAAAACGATTTTTCCCTCGATTCAAAAATATTCTCTATTCATTCAATACATAGGATTTCAGCAGGATCTACCCCAGTCTGCTGACATGCAAGCAGAGTAGTAGATTTTTATAAAAAGCTTTTATAATTGTAAAGGAAAATGTTTTATCAGCTAATTGCAATGTACATTTTTCTAAACTATTAAACGGACCAAAAATATGACTTATTTTATCTTTGTGAAAACATTGGACACATTGTGTTGTCAAGCTTATGAGATGCAATGCAAGTGTAAGCCACTGTGACAATATTGTTTCGTTTTTTGTTTTTTTTCATAAATGTCTAATGATAATGTCAATGACGGATTTTTATCACTGCTATGCTGGAATTATAACTAATATGGATTCTGTTGTTGATAATATTCATTTTTGTTTTAGAACTTTTGGTTTGTTCAGTGTCGTGTTTGTGTCTCTTCTCAATTGTTCTGTTTATTGCATTTGTGACTGTTGCTGGGTCAGGTTTGGTTTTGGAATTGGATTGCATTGTTATGGTATTGCTGTGTATTGTTTTGTTGGATTCATTAAAAAAAAAAAAAAAAAAAAATCCCCCCAAATAATCGATTTATTAAAAATGAGAATCGATTCTGAATCGCACAACGTGTGAATCGTGATTCGAATTCGAATCGATTTTTTCCCACACCCCTAATATATATATATATATATATAAAAGGGATGTAACGGTACACAAAAATTTCAGTCCAGTACGTACCTCGGTTTAGAGGTCACAGTTCGGTTCATTTTTGGTACAGTAAGAAAACAACAAAATATAAATTTTTTGGTTATTTATTTACCAAATTTGTAAACAATGGCATAACATACATATACACACAGGGTCCATTGCCAGGGTTTATGTGGTCAACATATATAAAATAAAAACTAAATAAAATAAGGCTCAGAATGGTTTCTTAACAAAACCTTTCTACGTATAAAGTGCTTTTTTAAATTGATTGACACTTGTATTAGTAGATAATACAGTACAGGACATATTCCATACAATTGACCACTGAATGGTAACACCCCATTAAGTTTTTCAACTTGTTTAATTCGGGGTCCACGTTAATCAACATTAAACTGCCTCAAGTTGTTGCTCAGATAAAATAAAATGACAAAACTTCTCTTCTACATACAAAAATTGCAACATTAAACAGTTTCAAGTCAACTCAGCCTCAGATTAATTTTTCTTTACCCCTCCCCAGCCTGCCTGGCTAACTTGGCAGTAAGAGGATATATGGGCTTATTGTTCTTCCACCATCGAAGTGGGTCAAAATTTAGTTTTAATGCAATGCAGCAACCCCCGCGACCATGGACAGGACAAGCGGTAGAAAATGGATCGATGGATGGTTTTAAATCTGCTGCTATAAAAACATATTTTATTGCTTCAGCCCTACCTGACACGCCGAGGGGAGGATGCTTGAATGCGGTGGTGATGCTTCAAAGGGGTTAGCATGTTTAATGGGTTGGCAGAAGCATACTCTACTGCTGTTCAACAATGTCGGCAAACCTGCTTCCTCCATTGTTGCATCGCACCGCGCAGCCAAAGTGTTCCCAAACGGGAGATCTTAACGAGGCAGGAGGGTCTTCCAGCTCTGGCTTTTACATGTTGTCCTAGCCCGGTCGCTGCTAGCATGCCGTGTGTTGTGCCTTGGGGTGCATTGTTTACACAACATGCGGTGCGCTACCTAATATGTCCGTGTGGAAACTCGTTCGGTACACCTCCGAACTGAACCAAAACCCCCGTACTGAAACGGTTCAATACAAATACATGTACCGTTACACCCCTAATATATATATATATATATATATATATATATATATATATATATATATATATATATATATATATATATATAAAGAATGTTGAAAGATGGTACCTGATGGTTATAAGACGGAACTGCACTTATTGTCTATATAGACCAAAATAGTGTTTATGTATGAGATCTAGGGCTGCCAATTATGGCCAAAGTAATAATTAAGATTGTTGTTATCAATATTGAAATCCTGATTACTGATTGTTAGTTATAGGATTGTTTGGGTGTAATTTTTTTTTTGTAATATCGTCATATGTCACATGAATGGTTTTTGAAGTAATACCTTTGTGAAATAAAAAAAAACATGGTCTTTACTTTTTGATATCAAAATAAAACACAAAGCAGTTTGGCTTATTAAGATAAAGTCAAATAAACAAGCTTTGTTTTTCTACAACGCCTTCTATCAGTACAACAGTATCAGTACAACAAAAATAAAGAGTGACACCTCTCACATCGAATATAAAGTCTTCACAGCCTGTGTTTAATTCGGTGAGATGACAAAACATTTTAGCCAGTATTAATGTTATTTGAACACTGACAGTTTGTTGTTAAATAAAGGAGGAGTGAACATCCCAGTAAACAAACTAAACACTTTATAATGAAGTTGTCACAACGTTCTCGACACATCACCTGCTGCATGTTTCCTCACCTCATTAACTCTGTCACAGCAGCTGATTGACGCTGTTTTGAAAAAATAAAAGCATCATCAATTTCTCCTTCGCTTTATACTCTTAGTATGGGGACAAGTGCGTCTGTCTCCAATATTGTCCACGCCTGTCTCCATCTAAACACAGGAGTGCGCTCTTAAACGAAGCAAGGGAAAAATACGTTAAACCAAGAGCTTGGTTCCGTTTACTCCGAGGGGGAAATCTCCGAAGCAAACTGTGTGTCGTTAGTCCGCCATGATTATAAAGCCAGACAATGCTAGTGTGCATGCGCCTGACTTCGTGTTGCGTAAAATGCATTAATAAATTACTGTTTTTCGGTAATTAAAAAATTAGACGGTGTTACTAACCGTATGGAATTTTATCCCGAATTATCATTATACCGTTTACTGTTACATCCCTCGTCCGTTAACAAGTAAAAAGTCGAGGGTGGTTACGGTATGTTCTTTCCGCCGATGTTGGTAAACTTTTTAGGGCGTTACGGCAAATGACGAGGGCAGTCGTGGCAGATGCCGCGGTTACTGTGGTTGCCGTGGTTAAATTCGAGCCCTGCATTTATTTTGTTAAATTATTTTACTTTGACTTAATATACTGGTCAAAATTTTCCAATTATGTATTTCACCAATAAAAAGGAATGTTTTTGCATTTGATTAACAAACATTTAATTTACTGCACAAAAAACATACACACTGTTGATAAAAGTGTAAAAGGAAAAAAAAAACACAACATAATTTTAGATACTTAAAAAAGAACGGGAGTTGGGAAAAAATAAAACAACATTTTTGAAAATAAAAAAAGTAATCGGAATTATAGGACTCTACAAAAGCCGTGCCGCTTTTTGACTAACGTCTGATTCAAGAGGCTTGTGGTAGCATAGTTCAAAAATCATATCAGCGTACAGTATGTTTGTTTTGGACGCGCTCTTTAGTCTGCATTTTTCAACAGTTTTTCCGTGCTATTCATTCTTGAACACGGTCTGTAGTAGATAAGCATCACACATTTACGAACATGGAATGACGTATTAGTCTTGTCTCCTGTGTTTACTTCAGCTACATCTTGTGTCTACCCTACCCTTCTTCTAAAAAAAAAAAAAAAAAAAATGCATACACACACACACACGTGTATTCAGGCAGGTATGTGCATGTGCCAATTAACTGGTGACCAGTTCGTTAATGAATAGGCAGCTATAGCTACTCGACTGTGAGGGATGGACTGAAGGGTTAAGGTCTGACTCTCAGCAACTTTAACATAAATAAAGGCTTTGGCTTACTGACAGCTTGGACAGCAACAGAGCTATAATGTTTGCAGGCCCGTCGAGCTGTCTTTTTTCTGATCCTCCAATTGTGTTTTCTCTGAATTGATCATTTAACAGACATTATTATTCAAAATAATGAATAAGATGTGTACTATAATGTGAATAACATTCCCGTTTCATCATCATCGGATAATAGGTTGTTTCTATGTAGTTAAAAATTAATGAATAATGTAATACAATTCCCTTGATCAATTGTTTGACTTGGGACACAAATATATCCATGTTTTACCATGATGGCTCTTACTAGGTCTGGATGCAATGTTGACTTACGTGTTTTATCTTCAATGTTTGGAATAATGGGGTTACTAACATCATCCCTTTTTTTGGTAACGGGTATTTCAAATTATTTTTTTTTCTGCTATGTTACAACACAGTTACAGCTACTTTTAGTGATACCTGGTGCAATACTAGTATGAGCTACTATGAGGTGGTCAGAGAGACACATAAGCTGTGCTGAAAAGCGTTTCTACGCAACCACGAGTCAGCAAAGAGCTGATAGAAACAGGACAATGGTAATTAAATAAGACACCGTTCTCGAGCATTATAAATTTAACATTTTATGGCTCATAACAGGTATGTAAAACACATAAAGACTACTTCTATTAAGACTAACAAGAAACAGCATCTATGTTTACAATATCGGTAGTCCATTACTTATACCGGTCCAGGGTCAGAAAACGGGCAGGTCGCATCACTGTAGTCCCCTCACACCCTGGTCACAAACTGTTCAAACCCCTCCCCTTCAGCAGATGTTACAAATCACTGTGTGCCAAAACTAGCCGTCATACACTGAAAAAAATATATAAAAGCACCACTTTTGTTTTTGCTCCCAGTTTTTATGAGTGGAACTCAAAGATCTAAAATGTTTACTGTATGCACAAAATAACTATTTCGCTCAAATATTGTTCACAAATTAGTCTAAATCTTTGTTAGTGAGCATTTCTTCTTTTCCAAGATAGTCCATCCCACCTCACAAGTGTGGCATATCAAACAGCATGATTAAACATCATGATTATTGCACAGGTGGGCCTTAGGCTGACTACAATAAAAGGCCAATCTGAAATGTGCAGTTTTATCACACAGCACATTGCCACAGTTTTGAAGGAGCCTGCAGTCGGCATGCTGACTGCAGGAATGTCCACCAGAGTGGTTGCCCGTAAATTAAATGTGTAGGTTCTCTACTATAAGTTGTCTACAAAGGCGTTTTAGAGAATTTGGCAGCGCATCCAATTGGCCTCACAATTGCAGACCACGTGTAACCACACCACGTTCACATCCAGCACGTGCACTTCTATGATCGTCTAAGACCAGCCACCCGTACAGCTGCTGCAACAATTGGTTTGCATAACCAAATAATTTCTGCACAAACTGTGAGAAACCGTCTAAGAGAAGTTAATCTGCATGCATGTCGTCCTCATTGGGGTCTTGACCTGACTGCAGTTCCTCGTCGTAATCCACTTGAGTGGGCAAATGCTCACATTCGATGGCGTCCGGCACGTTGGAGAGGTGTTCTCTTCATTGATGAATCCCTATTTTCACTGTTCAGGGCAGAGGTTTGGCATGGTGTGTATCGGCGTATACGACAGCGTGTTGCAGTTCCTGCCAATATCCAGCAACTTCGAACAGCCATTGAAGAAGAGTCGACCAACATTCCACAAGCAACAATCTGATCAACTCTATGCACACTGCAAATATCTGAAGGTATTTTCAAAAAAAGTCACGCAATAATTAGTTTTAATACTAAATAATTACATTTGTTAATCAGTATATCTGTTAGTAATTAACGTTTTCAGTAACGTAACTAATAACTATACCTAATTAAATTTTTAAAAGGAATTTTCTAAACACTGTTTATCTCTTACTGTGTAGTATCAATACATCAGCATCGCTATCAATATTTTTTCACTCTAATGTCCAAGTCCTATTAACCCTTTAGTAAGTATTATAGTAGTATGCATCATTAACACTGTAGACAAATGATCAAATAGAAATATTTCATTACATCTCAACAATTGGCTGCTTTATTTGTTGACATGTAATGACATTACTTTGTTTTGATAAAGTATATTTTCCAACATACAATTATCAAAATTAGGTGATGATCCATTAAACCAGGGGTGATCAAAGTGCGGCCCATGGGCCATTTGCGCCCCATAGATTATTTTTTAACGGCCCCGCGGCGCATTTTAAAAATACGATTGAAAAAAATTATACACCTAAAAAGTGGTATAAAAGAGCAAACAGGTGAAATGTAACGAGTAAAATGTTGAAATGTTTACTCTAACAACACAAAGTTGTCATGCAGGCTGTTTCTTTCTTAAAAAAAAAAAAAAGAATCAAAATCAATGTCATTAAGAATTATTGACCTGTTCAAGACTCCAATTCGTCACATTAAATATTCCACTTTGAGATATTTTTGGGGGAAAATGTTGCATATTTTGTGTTTGCCATATAAAAAACAGAGCTTTTTTTTTTTTTTAAGAAGGGCCTAAAATGAACAAACAAAAAACATAAACAACAATAAAACTTATAATTGACGCATAGAGCTGAAGTTGATCTCGAGATTATTGTGCTAAAAGTAAACAGTAAAAAAAAATAACAAAATATTTTTTAACACTTTAATAAGTGGGACACTTTTGGATCCCCAATAATTTTAGTATGATTTGTTTTTAAGTGTCATTTTTTAATTCTATAAATAACAATGATTCAAAATAAATTATGAGTTTTTGACCTTTTTTAAGACTCCAATTATTATATATTCTCAGGTATTCCACTTAAAAAAATTTTGGGGTGAAATATTGCATATTTTGTGTTTTTTTCCATAATGATAAATAAATGGGTTGTACTTGTATAGCGCTTTTCTACTTTCAAGGTACTTAAAGCGCTTTGACACTACTTCCACATTTACCCATTCACACACACATTCACACACTGATGGAGGGAGCTGCCATGCAAAGCGCTAACCAGCACCCATCAGGAGCAAGGGTGAAGTGCCTTGCTCAGGACACAACGAAGTTGGTACTAGGTGGGGATTGAACCAGTGTGAAGTGAAGTGAAGTGAATTATATTTATATAGCGCTTTTCTCAAGTGACTCAAAGCGCTTTACATAGTGAAACCCAATATCCAAGTTACATTTAAACCAGTGTGGGTGTCACTGGGAGCAGGTGGGTAAAGTGTCTTGCCCAAGGACACAACGGCAGGGACTAGGATGGCACAAGCGGGAATCGAACCTGCAACCCTCAAGTTGCTGGCACGGCCACTCTACCAACCGACCTATGCCCTCGGGTTGCGCACGGCCACTCTACCACTTCGCCACGCCGTAACAAACAACTTAAATATTTTAAAAAGTTATATTGACAGATAGACCTAATGTTTATCTAGAGATTTAAAACTTGAATAATTATAAAAGTAACAATACTGAATAATGACACATTTTAAATATTCTTTTGACCTAAACCCTTCGTGGTCCCCGGGATCAAGCCTGAGTGGAGGCCTAAATGTATATTTTTAATACATATAATGAATTGTTTTTTAAAATAAAAAATATCAAAATGCCCCGTGCTTGCTTTGATTTTTCAGTGTGCGGCCCTCGGTGGAAAAAGTTTGGACACCCCCGCATTACACTATAAAGTGTGCTTATTTAAATGTAAAATACTATAGCAAGATCCCTTTTATTATTAGAATGTGTGTAGATGGCTTTCTTGTAAAATATCAAGTCTAACTCAATTGCTGTGTCATGTTATTATCTACTTGCAGCTAGTCAATCCCTTGACCTTGACACGGACATGCCATGTTGCCCATGTTCCTTGACCCCCACAAGCGCTAGAATACAGGATGCAGATCCCTAAAAAAGCACCAAACTAATTAATTTCAATTACAATTAGCATGGAGGCCCAACGGCTGATTTATTGCCTTGCTTTCATCCTGCACAGTCCCCTTTGCATTAATCACCCTCTCGCCGGCCCGTTTGATCTTCATCTCTTCATCTTCCTGCCAAGTACCTTCCTGGACCCCCTCCCACCCCTTCGGATCCCTCTCTACCCCTCTTAACTCGTCTCCTCCCTCCGTCTGACCGCAGGGAACAGCAAAAGTGTCCTCAACTCACACCTGAAAAAGGCGGTGGCTCCTTCGCGTTGTGCTAATTTATCATGAATGATAAGCTCCTGTTCCTGGAGGGAAATGTATGAGCGCCTCCTCAACATTAGAAAAGTTGATCCTGAGGAATGAAGAATTTGGGAGTATGCCATGTGTTCTAACATGCAGTTGCCACAACTGTAAATGTATCAATCAAATTCTACAGCCTCACCTGACATTTCCTCTACTCCCTCAGGAACACGAAGTGCATATGAGAAATTATCTGCCAAGGTTCAACCAGGCAATTTGTTTGTTAAAACAAACAATTACAATGGCGGATTACCATTGTAAATTTGTGTTCAGTGTTTAAGGTATATTCTTTTTAGCCAATACATGCTTCCTCTCAGGGATGTTGTTAGACATTTTAAAAGGTATCTCATACCACAGGAGTTGGATGACCCTCAATTATGGTTTTTGTTTAAACCTTTCACAGAATGGATGCTTTTAAAGATTTTCTGATTGTAATTGAGGACTTAAAGGGGAACATTATCACCAGACCTATGTAAGCGTCAATATATGCCTTGATGTTGCAGAAAAAAGACCATATATTTTTTTAACCGATTTCCGAACTCTAAATGGGTGAATTTTGGCAAATTAAACGCCTTTTTGCTTATTGCTCTTTTTGCGATGACGTCAGAACGTGACGTCACCGAGGTAATACAGCCGCCATTTTCATTTTCAACACATTGCAAACACCGGGTCTCAGCTCTGTTATTTTCGACTATTTTTTGGAAACTTGGAAACATCATGCCTCGTCGGTGTGTTGTCGGAGGGTGTAACAACACTAACAGGGAGGGATTCAAGTTGCACCACTGGCCCGAAGATGCGAAAGTGTCTGCCGCCAGACCCCCATTGAGTGTACCAAAGTGTCTCCACATTTTACCGGCGATGACAGACATGGCACAGAGATGTATGGATAACCTGCAGATGCATTTGCAACGATAAAGTCAATTAAATCACAAAGGTGAGTTTTGTTGATGTTTTTGACTTATGTGCTAATCAGACATATTTGGTCGCGGTGTGACTGCCAGCTAATCGATGCTAACATGCTACGCTAATCGATGCTAACATGCTATTTACCGGGGGTGCTAAAGCAGACATAGCTCAGGGATGTATGGATAACCTGCAGATGCATTTGCAACTATAAAGTCAACGAAATCACAAAGGTGAGTTTTGTTGATGTTGACTGCCAGCTAATCGATGCTAACATGCTACGCTAATTGATGCTAACATGCTATTTACCGGCGGTGCTAAAGCAGACATGGCACAGAGATGTATGGATAACCTGCAGATGCATTTGCAACGATAAAGTCAATTAAATCACAAAGGTGAGTTTTGTTGATGTTTTTGACTTATGTGCTAATCAGACATATTTGGTCGCGGCGTGACTGCCAGCTAATCGATGCTAACATGCTACGCTAATCGATGCTAACATGCTATTTACCGGGGGTGCTAAAGCAGACATAGCTCAGAGATGTATGGATAACCTGCAGATGCATTTGCAACTATAAAGTCAACGAAATCACAAAGGTGAGTTTTGTTGATGTTGACTGCCAGCTAATCGATGCTAACATGCTACGCTAATTGATGCTAACATGCTATTTACCGGCGGTGCTAAAGCAGACATGGCACAGAGATGTATGGATAACCTGCAGATGCATTTGCAACTATATTACGTTTCCTTCCACCCACATTTAATGCGAAAAAAACAATTACCAATCGACGGATTTAAGTTGCTCCAGTGTCACAAGATGCCAAAGTCCTGATCGTTTGGTCCGCACATTTTACCGGTGATTCTAACGCAGCTATTCGGCCATGCTATGGCTATGAATAGCATCAATAGCTATTCGCTCAATAGTTTAGGTTTCTTCTTCAATACTTTCATACTCCAACCATCTGTTTCAATACATGCGTAATCTGTTGAATCGCTTAAGCCGCTGAAATCCGAGTCTGAATCCGAGCTAATGCCGCTATATCTTGCTGTGGTATTCGCCATTGTTTGTTTGTATTGGCAGCACTGTATGACGTCACAGGAAAATGAACTGTCTTGGCAGAGAGCGAAAAAAAAGGCACTTTAAAGCTTTTTTTAGGGGTATTCCGGGACCGGTAATATTTTGAAAAAAATTTCAAAAAATACAACAAGCCACTGGGAACTGATTTTTTATTGTTTTTAACCCTTTTGAAATTGTGATAATGTTCCCCTCTAATGTTCTTAAGTTGAATGCTGCCAAAACATAGGTGTTATTTATTGTCCCTGACACTGCAACTTTAAAACTAACCAGCTGCTTGAAGTCCCTTTGTAAAAATGTGAGCCCCAGTTTTTGAAATCTTGATCACGCCATGCTTTTTGATGAGCACATCAAAAGTATAATCCGCCCCTGCTTTTTCCACTCTGAAACATTTCCAAACTTGGATCTACGGTATCTTGAGCTATTAATGGTCATTCATGCTCTTGTCTCCTGACATCTTGACAATTGCAAATTACTCTTCACCTCGTTTATCAAATACATACCCTTTAAAAACTCCAGGACTCTTGTCAAAATCTAATACGGAACGTTTCCATGCACTAAATTATTCTGATTTCTGAAATAGTTTGTTTTTTTGTATTTTTACACCTTCATATGAAGTCCCAGTGTCCATGCACACTCTCTAATGGGACTACTGGTCACATGCCTTGTACCTCCCGTACACTGGGGGGAACATATTTTTTTGTAGCTCGGGTTAATGTATTGCTTTTCCGGTTGACTATGGCTTCACACCAAAAAAGCTTAGCTCTGTTGTACCAGATGTCCGCTGTAATAATGGCACATATTACAAATATTATGCTTCTAATGACTATGCTGATGTTGAATAGCAACAATCAATTGAGAAATTGTAATAAATTGTGCCACAAACAAGATGCTACAACCAAGAGTTTCTCGGAGCAGATGCAGGTCCGAAGCAAAGAAAGACTGGTGAGGGAGAGTTTTTCGAAGGAATTTTCAGATGAAGAATCATGTGAACAAAACTTTTGAATGCCTTGGAGTTCATTCAAAAGTCTCTGAATTGATGAAAGGAGTATTAAATCCGAAGGAAAAGACTGTTCATGCCCCGATACCGCTCCAGAGGATTGGTGGGTTGCTATTGCTGTGGACAAGCTCTCCCTTTTTGTGGAATACAGAGTTTTTGCTGATCAGTTTGGAATGCAAAAATGCACTGTCAAGAGGTTTGTGTACGCTTTATTTTATGCATTTAATACCTGCTTATCTTCCATCTCACTAGTTTTTGTTCGGTAGTCTGAATAAAGCCACATTCTACATTGCCTTAGTTACCTTCTAGAATAAATCTGTTTGTTTTTTTCTCCCATCGATGCACTTCAAAATGTTAATTTCTTTAAATTTTTGAAGCACATAAAGTATCATTTTAAGTACAGTTTTTGCCTGTATTGATTGAATGTAGGGCTGGGCGATATATTGATATACACGATATATCGCGTGTTTGTCTCTGTGCGATATAGAGAATGACTCAATCGTGATATTCGAGTATACCTTCTCACGCAGTTGCTTTTAGCTGCGAGCATTACACTACAGGCTGTTCTCGCTCTTTCCTGTCTCTCCTTCTCACAGACAAGCGCACCTTCTTACATACGTCACATACTAGAGATGCGCGGATTGGCAATAATATCATCCGCAACCGCATCACTAAAGTCGTCATCCACCCGAACTAACATTTTATCAACACCGCAACCGCCCGCCACCCGCCCGTTGTCATATATCAGGGGTCGACAGCCTTTACCACTCATAGATATAATTTGACCCGTTTCACGATGTATAGAAGACAATGGGAGCAGCAAACATTCTCGCGACTGTTTGCTGGTGCTTATCCAGATAACGAGAATAAGGGCGTGCTATGAAGACATTGCCTTTGACACCTTCAACAACATGTACAGACTGTTTGCCAGTCCAGCAACATGTGCGCAGCTTCCGCAGAAACACGTACAAGATTGAAAGGCAATACTCTGTGACACAGAGTACACTGATGGTTGTGATATAAACAATTTTAACACTCTTACTAATATGCGCCACACTGCGAAGCCACACCAAACAAGAATGACAAACACATTTCGGGAGAACATCCTCACAGTAGCACAACATAAACGCAACACAACAAATACCCAGGATCCTTTGCATCCATGACTATTCCTGAATATATTTTACACCCCCGCGCCCCCAACCCCGCCCACCTTACCAACACACGGGAGTGGGGTGGGGGGTTTGGGGGGTGGTGCGGGGTGTGGTGCTAGCGGGGTGTATAATATAGTCAGGATGAGTCATGGATGCAAAGGATTCTGAGTATTTGTTGTGTTGTGTTTATGTTGTGTTACTGTGAGGATGTTCTCCCGAAATGTGTTTGTCATTCTTGTTTGGTGTGGCTTCACAGTGTGGCGCATATTAGTAAGTGTTAAAATTGTTTATATCACAACCTTCAGTGTACTCTGTGTCACCCAGTATGCTTCTCAGTCGTGTACGTGTGTCGGCTGCAGCCACATTTAACATGTTGCTGGATTGGAAAGCAGTACATGTTGCAGAAGGCGTCAAAGGCAATGGCTTCATAGCACGCCCTAAATCTTGTTAACTGGGTGACCGCCAGCAGATGTTCGCGAGAATGTTTGCGGATCCTGGTGTCTTCTTTACTTTGTGACACGGGTCAAAATGGCCCTTTGAGTGATAAAGGTTGCCAATCCCTGAACCATGTATATCAATAATTTCCGAATGGTTCAACCGCCACCCGCCCGAATCTATTTAAAATCGAATTTTTCGTCATGTCACACGCGGTTTATCCGCCGACTCCGCGGATGAGACCGCAAACCGCGCATCTCTACCACATACGTATACGCCCTCCCGGAGCAGAGAGGTAGCAGCATGGGTAACGTTAGCTGTGATGCTAGCAGAGCCGTGCAAGTGGTAATACGAGAGAAAGAAGGTGCGAATGAAGGAAGAATGAATTCCCAAGAAAAACAGCAGGGAGTCCATCGTCTGGCGGTGGTTTGGCTTCCAGTGGGAATATGTCGAACAGACAACCGTAATTTGTCAAGTGTGGGCCAAAAGCGTTGCTACCAAAAGTAGCATTACTGCTAATATGTAACATAATTTCAAAAGTCACCCCCGAGAGAATGAAGAGTGTTTGAAACTCCGCATGTCAAGTGTTAATTCAAGGCCAAGGCAAAATATCGAGATATATATCGTGTATCGCGATATGGCCTAAAAATATTGCGATATTTTAAAAAAGGCCATATCGCCCAGCCCTAATTGAATGGTATCTTCTTCCGGGTAATATCCCTCGCGTTTAGTCTGGTGCATGAGCGTCCCCTCCGGCTGCACGCACCCCATTGAGTGATCTGGTTTTCATTTGCATAATCCAGGTGTTTGTCCGGTTTCTCAAAAAAAAAAACCTAACACGATCAGATGAAGGTGTTTCCAGGGTTGAAGGATGCTTATTAAGAGCTGAACTATTTGACAAATCGGACTAATTTAGTGCATGGACATGTACTGATAGATTCAATTATACTAGTCCAATGGCTACTTGTTTATTTCAGGATACAATATATACAACATTTTATCAAACACTTACAAGGTCCTCAATGGTCAGGTGCCTGCATACTTGCTAGATCTTGTTTCTTTTTCCTGACCTGTCTGGTCACTGTGCTGTGCTGTTTTTATTTTATTTGTATTTTTGTATGTGAAGCTCTTTGTGAACTCTCTGTGAAGTGCTTTACAAATAAAATGTACTCACTTACCCGGATGACAGTTTCTGCACAGACATAAGAAATTATGTTAATGTCCAAAATCCCCATTGTCATCATCACCATCTCCTTCCTCTTTTTCAAACTTTTCAACCCCAGATGGCCACACTGGGTCTTGTTTAGACAGCCCCAGCCATGACCTTGTGGATATGGCAACAACTCTCATGCACACAACCGCAGTCCGCTTCCCTTCTCGTTCTAACTCAAAGACCTGGCGTATGTTTGTGTGGTTTGGTGCGGCTGTGCCTCCGTAGGAAGCCACTGCTTTCAGCCAGCCAATAAAAACAGAAAGAAGACTAAATATCTGTGCAACATCCTGGCTGGATGTCGGATGCGTGGCTTGCATGCAAACCAGTACAGCTTCACAAGTGTTCTGCACATGGGTGGAAGATCCTGTCACTTCTCGCCCATTCTGTAAACAATGCTCCCGTCCCATCTTTCAACAAACTAACTAGTTAGAACTAGGTTGAATCACTGAACTAGAAAAACATATGACCAGGTACACATACATCATGTTTGTGGTCTTAAAGCTGTGCAGCAAGTGCTTACCTGAATAGGTGTCCCTTTGCCAGAGTGTTTCCATTTATCAACTTCATTTGGGCTGTCGAGGCAGGTGCGTCAGTCATAAGTAACGTGTAGAAACGTAAGCGGAGAACAATTTGTTCTGCCTGTAACTGCACAACTTTGTTGATAGGAACCAAGAAAATAAAAGAAAGTATTGTATTTTCCAGACTACAATTTGATTTAAAATCTTTTTTTTTCTTCTCAAAACTCGACAGTGCGCCTCATAACCCGGTATGCCTAATGTACGGAATGATTCTGGTCTTGTTTACCGTACATGGTGTAATAATAAGTGTGACCAGTAGATTGCAGTCAAACATAAGAGATATGTGTAGACTGCACTATGATGGCAATATGTTAGAAGTAAACAACAGCCACATTTTATATGTTCTATTGAAAATATAGAACATTACACACAGCGCTCAAAAATCCATCAAAATGTTTTTGTACAACTTTTGTAAGCTATGAAGCCGCACCGCTTGATGTGCTTCGACATACGAGTATTAATATGATATGTGTATGAGGTAAGACATTATCTGGTGTTTCAGTTTGCAATATTCCGCAAAAGAAACTTTTCTTACCTTCTGGTATTTGGGATCTGCATGAATCCTGAAAATCTGTGCGCTTCCGCCTTTGTAGTAGACATTGTAGTCGATAAGCTTCTTTTTTTTCTCTATCTTCTTGTTATGTGACATTCATGCTCCGCTGTTACCATTTCTGATATAAAGTATTCTAAAGTTCTTACTTATATCTGTCAGTAAACACGCCATGCAAGCGCTAAAACATACCGGTGTAGTGAGTTTAATTATTTACCCAAGGAACTTTAGTTATTTGAGAGTTTCGGTCGGACGGTTTTTCACGGGACACATTTCCAGTGTTGTTCTTTTTGGATGAGGTGATGCTGCTCCATTATAGATTTAAGTAAAGTCTGATTGTCACTAAAACAATTAGCTCCATCCTTTGACACCTCTTCCACTTCCGTCTCAGCACGCTAACCCGCTACAACAAAGATGACAGGAAGAAGATGCTGCCGAAGGTGAGCCACGTAAATAAATCTGGAAACAGCTGTCAGAAAGCGAGTTGAAGATGATCCGTCTAACATAATCTATGCAACATTTTGACCAAAGAACAACTATTACATATTATGTAGACCACAAGGAAGTGTTTTCACTTTAGAAAAAGATATAATAATATGACCCCTTTGATGCGCCCTATAATCTGGTGCGCCTTAGATATGAAACAAGATCAAAAATAGACCGTTCATCGGTGGTGCGTTACTAATGTGAGCTAGTTGCACGTCATTCATTTTCAATCCACCAATCCAAATACATAAATGCCTGATACTCTCAGCTAGGGGTGGGCAATATCGTAAATTCTGGTATCGATACCGATCCGATCCGATACTGGCCAGTATCGCCGATACCGATACTGATACCGGAAGTGTCGTCATCTGATGGGGGGGGGACTTCGAGGTATCGATACTTTTGAAAAACAAATTTGTACTTTTGCCTTTATTAATTGATTATGATAATAATACAACACAGGACAACGATTTAAGTCAAAAAATAAAATATTTATTAAAAAAGTAATATCAATAACAATAAAGTAATGCAAATAAGGTGCAAACAACTACTGAACCTGGCTTGTCGCCTCAAAACACACAAACACTTAAGGTAAATAACAAAACTCTAGTTATTGAACAAAGTTGTAAACATGAACAAAAAGCAAAAGAACTGAGAAATTCAAATAAAAAAGTAATAATATCAATTACAATAAAGTAAGTAGTGCAAATAAGGTGAAAACAAATACTGAACTTGGCTAGTCGCCTCACAACACACAAGAACTTAAGTAAAAAAGAAAACACTAGTTATTAAACATTTGCAAAAATGAACACAAAACAAAAGAACTGAAAAATTCAAATAAAAAAGTAATAATATCAATTACAATAAAGTAAATAGTGCAAATAAGGTGAAAACAAATACTGAACTTGGCTAGTCGCCTTACAACACACAAGAACTTAAGTAAAAAAGAAAACACTAGTTATTAAACAGTTGTAAAAATGAACACAAAACAAAAGAACTGAAAAATTCTTATTGTTATTTTAGTGCAATAAAATACTTTACAGTTTACAACCAAGACATTAAGTCACACTGGAAACGCACGCGTGTGTGTGTGCGTGTCCGAGTGAACCTCGGAGCGAATTATACTGATGTGTGTGCGTGAACGCACCGAGCGTCATGTAAATTGTATTTATTTTATTTTGGGTTGAAGAGGAATTTTTAAAGTGTTTTTAAATCTCGTTTGCGACCCATCAATAGGGAGGAGGGTGGAGTGGTGAGGAGCGCTGCGCTGCGCTCACATTTTTTTTAAATCGGAGTGATTCGCTTAATTTGGTGAAGTATTGATACCATCACCCCAGTATCGATACGATACCGATACTCACCAAGTATCGATGCTATCGATACTTGGTATCGATACGCCCAGCCCTACTCTCAGCAGTTGTGTAAATAAGTACGTAGAATATCAATCAATCAATCAATGTTTATTTATATAGCCCTAAATAACAAGTGCTTCAAAGGGCCGCAAAAAACAACAACAACCTCCTCGGTATGGCACACATAAGGGCAAGGAAAAACTCACCCCAGTGGTACGTCGACAATGATGACTATGAAAAAACCTTGGAGAGGACCGCATATGTGGGCAAACCCCCCCCCCCCCCCCCCAGGGGACCGAAAGCAATGGATGTCGAGCGGATCTAACATGATATTGTGAAAGTCCAATCCATAGTGGATCTAACGTATCCGTGAGAATCAAGTCCAAAGTGGATCCGATATAGTAGCAGGAGTCCCATCCAAAGTGGAGCCAACAGTAAACCACCCCAAGCAGAGGCGGATCAGCAGCGCAGAGAAGTCCCCAACCGATACATAGGCGAGCGGTCTATCCTGGGTCCCGACTCTGGACAGCCAGTACTTCATCCATGGCGACCGGACCGGACCCCCTCCATAAGGGAGGGGGGGACATAGGAGTAAAAGAAAAAAAACGGCAGATCAACTGGTCTAAAAAGGGGGTCTATTTAAAGGCTAGAGTATACAAATAAGTTTTAAGATGAGACTTAAATGCTTCTACTGAGGTAGCATCTCAAACTGTTATCGGGAGGGCATTCCAAAGTACTGGAGCCCAAATGGAAAACGCTCTATAGCCCGCAGACTTTTTTTGGGCTCTGGGAATCATTAATAAGCCGGAGTCCTTTGAAAGCAGATTTCTTGCCGGGACATATGGTACAATACAATCGGCAAGGTAGGCTGGAGCTAGACCGTGTAGTATTTTATACGTAAGTAGTAAAACCTTAAAGTCACATATTAAGTGCACAGGAAGCCAGTGCAGGTGAGCCAGTATAGGCGTAAAATGATCTAAATTCCTTGTTCTTGTCAAAAGTCTAGCAGCCGCATTTTGTACCAACTGTAATCTTTTAATGCTAGACATGGGGAGACCTGAAAATAATACATTACAGTAATCGAGACGAGACGTAACAAACGCATGGATAATGATCTCAGCGTCTTTAGTGGACAGAATGGAGCGAATTTTAGCGATATTACGGAGATGAAAGAAGGCCGTTTTAGTAACGCTTTTAATGTGTGGCTCAAAGGAGAGAGTTGGGTCGAAGATAATACCCAGATTCTCTACCGAGTCGCCTTGTTGAATTGTTTGGTTGTCAATTGTTAAACTTGCATTATTAAATAGAGGTTGGTGTCTAGCAGGATTGATAATCAGCATTTCCGTTTTTTTGGTGTTGAGTTGCAAAAAGTTGGCGGACATCCATTGTTTAATTTAATTGAGACACGCCTCCAGCTGACTACAATCCGGCGTGTCGGTCAGTTTTAGGGGCATGTAGAGTTGGGTGTCATCAGCATAACAGTGAAAGCTAACACCGTATTTTTGTATGATGTCACCTAGCGGCAGCATGTAGATGCTGAAGAGTGCAGGGCCAAGGACCGAACCCTGGGGAACTCCACACGTTACCTTAACATAGTCTGAGGTCACACTGTTATGGGAGACGCACTGCATCCTGTCAGTAAGAGACGCACTGCATCCTGTCAGTAAGATAAGAGTTAAACCAAGACAGGGCTAAGTATGACATATCAATTCGTGTTTAATACGCTCTAATAAAATATTATGATCGACGGTATCGTAAGCGGCGCTAAGATCGAGGAGCAGCAACATAGATGACGAATCAGAATCCATCGTTAGCAATAGATCATTAGTCATTTTTGCGAGGGCTGTCTCCGTGGAGTGATTTGCCCTGAAACCGGATTGAAAGGTTTCACATAGATTGTTAGACACTAAGTGTTCATTTAGCTGCTCTGCAACAATTTTTTCGAGGATTTTCGAAATAAAGGGAAGGTGAGACACCGGTCGGTAGCTTACCATGAGGTCAGGATCGAGGTTAGGTCTTTTAAGGAGAGGATGAATAACCGCTTCTTTGAATGCTAGGGGAACAGTGCCCGAGGAAAGTGATAAGTTTATAATATTTAGCACTGATTGACCTAATAATACAAAGAGCTCCTTGATAAGTTTCCCAGGAAGTGGGTCGAGTAAACATGTTTGTTTTATTCCATTTACACGTTGTAACAATTCTTCTAATGTTATTTCATCAAAACGAGAGAAGCTATTTTGGAGGGCAGTATCCGCCGTATATACAGTCTTATCTGTAATAATAGAACCCAGTTGTAGCTGGGACACATTGTCTTTAATCTTCTTTCTAATGAGTTCTATTTTCTTCCATCCATCCATTTCCTTATTAAAGAAATTCATAAAGTCATCTGCCGAGTGGGTGGAGATACTGGAAGGAGTCACTTGTTGGGTTAGCGATGCTACCGTACTAAACAAAAAATTAGGATTGTTTTTATTAAGGTGGATGAGTTTTGAGTAATATTTAGCTTTAGCTAAGGTAAGCATGCGTTTATAAGTTATTAAACCATTATTATTAAACTCTCTCATAGACTAGCGCACCTTCTTACATACGTCATATACTGTCACGTCATACGCCCTCGCATGACAGGTAGAAGCATGGGTAACATTAGCTGTGATGCTAGTGGAGTGGTGCAGGTGGTAATACGAGAGAAAGAAGTTGCCAATCT
Source organism: Nerophis ophidion (assembly GCF_033978795.1). Classification (NCBI taxonomy): domain Eukaryota; kingdom Metazoa; phylum Chordata; class Actinopteri; order Syngnathiformes; family Syngnathidae; genus Nerophis; species Nerophis ophidion. Next base: position 79,770,033 of record NC_084616.1, read on the forward strand.
GGTAACAAATGAAGGAATAATTAATTCCTAAGAAAAACAGCACGGAGTCCATCGTCTGGCGGTGGTTTGGCTTCAAGCGGGAATATATCGAACAAGTATGCGGCCAAAGCGTTGTTACAAAAAGTAGCACATACTGCTAATTTGTAACATTATTTGAAAAGTCCCCCGCTAGAGAATGAAAAGTGCTTGAAACTGCACGTCAACATCTGCGTTCGGTGCCATACCCACAAAATGCCAAAGCAACTATTTCCAGATCGAATGAAAAAAATTTCCAACAACAGAAGGAGATAACGTCTGCAGGAACCTACCACATAGCTAAGGACATACACTATTTGATTTCCTGTTACGCAGCACATTTTTATTTGACAGTTATTGAATTATCTTGTGTGACATCATGTACAAAAGTGCACTTTATTTGTTTTAAACTATTGTAGTGGCATTCTGTACAAAAAGTGCACTTTAATTTAGTGTTTTGATATGTCATCTTAGTGACAGCATGCACAAAAGTGCACTCATAGCTTGTTTTAAAATGTCTCTGACAATCTTACACTTTCTGTTTTGAAATGACATCAATGTTTGTGCCACTGCTTAATAACTGTTAAATAAGTCAATTGACTTAGTCGTGGTTTCCCTCTCTGCATGAAAGTTTAAAATGAGCATACATTAATGCAGTATGAAGAAGAAAGTTTTAATGTAGACACATAGAATCATCATACTGCTGTGATTATATGCATCAAGTGTTTATTCAAGGCTAAGGCAAAATATCGAGATATATATCGTGCATCGTGATATGGCTTGAAAACAGTTATTGCTTGAAGGCCTACTGAAATGAGATTTTCTTATTTAAACGGGGATTGCAGGTCCATTCTATGTGTCATACTTGATCATTTTGCGATATTGCCATATTTTTGCTGAAATGATTTAGTAGAGAACATCGACGATAAAGTTTGCGACTTTTGGTGCTGATAAAAAAGCCTTGCCTTTACCGGAAGTCGCAGACGATGACGTCACAAGGGTGAGGGCTCCTCACGTCCTCACATTGTTTTTAATGGGAGCCTCCAGCAGTAAGAGCTATTCGGACCGGGAAAAAGACAATTTCCCCATTAATTTGAGCGAGGATTAAAGATTTGTGGATGATGATATTGATAGCGAAGGTCTAGAAAAAAATAAAAATAAAATAAAAAGCTTCGGCAGTGTGAGCGTTTCAGATGTAATTAGACACATTTACTAGGATAATTCTGGAAGATCCATTATCTGCTTATTGTTTTAATAGTGTTTTAGTGAGATTGTAAAGACATACCTCGAGGTCGGATGGCTGCGGTGAACACGCAGTGTCTCAGAGAGAAGCCGAGGAGCCAAGCTCACAGCTGCCTTTTAAACAGCTACTGCAGGAGGACAAATAATCGAATGATGTCTCTGGTAAGATATATATCACAATTTTCCCATCCAAAAACATGCTGGTTGACATAGAGAAACATGTTTGCTTTACCGCTCTGTGTTAAAGCTTCACAACAAACAAAGAAACACCGGCTGTGTCTCGGTGCTAAAGACAGCTGCAATACACTGCTTTCCACCAACAGCATTCTTATTTATAGTCTCCATTATTAATTGAACACATTTGCAAAAGATTCAGCAACACAAATGTCCAAATTACTGTGTATTTATGCGATGAAAAGAGACGACTTTTAGTCGTAACTGGTCCCGAGCTAATATTTCCTGACAGTCCGTGACGTCACGCGCACGCGTCATCATTCCGCAACGTTTTCAACAAGAAACTCCGCGGGAAATTTAAAATTGCAATTTAGTAAACTAAAAAATCCCGTATTGGCATGTGTTGCAATGTTAATATTTCATCATTGATATATAAACTATCAGACTGTGTGGTCGGTAGTAGTGGGTTTCAGTAGGCCTTTAATATGAGTTGATACAGAATGTGCGGCTCTCTCCAGGCTTTCGATTGGCCATAATGTGCATGGAGTGAATATGAATGTGTTTTTAAGTGAACAAAGTTTTGTTTTGAAACAAAAGTGTGTGCGGACGTAGATTTCGTTGCTCCTGGAGGAATGAAAATACTTAGAAAACAATTGTTGTTCTCATGTAGATGTTACTGGTATGCATATCTGAGCTCTTGCAATGAAACATTGGAAGTCACAAACAACAAGGCGAGAGGCAAGCACACACACACACACACACACACACACACACACACACACATGGAGGGGGCGCTGTATTGGGTTTGCTCCAGGAAGTGTGGCTCCTCCAAAAGGCTGGTCAGATGAAAGGCGAAGAGAACTGTATCGATTGAGGGAGAGGGGGGAGAGGTTGTGGTGGAGCAAATGTTGTGTTGTATGTGTGTGTGTGTGTGTGTGTGTGTGTGTGTGTGTGTGTGTGTGTGTTGGAGTGGACGGCGGGAGGTGTGGGCGGTGCGGTGGTAGTGATGGTGGGGGGGTGGAGCCTGTGGTGTGTCTGCGTGATGCGGGGCCGCCAGCCAGGCGAGGAGCAAAAGGCCAGAAGGGTTCTGTGGGGCAGGGCAAGGGCGGGGGGAGGAGGAGGAGGGGTGTCGAGCGTTGTCGCTGTGACCCCGTGGCTCTGAACAACCCCCCGGCCCCACAGTGGGGAATGTACAGCACACACACACACACACACACACACACACACACACACACACACACACACACACACACACACACACACACACACACAACGGCGGCGGCCCCAATCTGTTGTTGATGAGAGCTGTCAGAGTAAAAAACAACATGGCGCAGCCCTATTTGTGGTACTTTTCCAGCTTAGTGTTATTTCTTACTCTGATTTATTTTTCATGCAAGTGTTTAAATTGTCCCAATTTGCACTTTCCTTTTCACAGATTATGTAACAATGTCATGTGAAGGCTGTCCCCAATTCAAAGACTCCTGCACATGCGTCACTTTGCTATGTTTTTTTTTTCTACAGTACATTGCTGCTATCTTCTATGCCACCCAAGTTTCTTTGCCCAGTATGACTCATTCCTGAAAGTCTTAAGTTTTCACCAGGGATATAACCATGTGGTATAATCACGCTTCGCTACGTACCATACCTCGGTCATAATGTCAAGGTCTGGTTCTTTTTGGGCGCAGTCGGGCAACAACATCTAAAACATGAAACTGCTTAACTTTTGTGAAAACAGTTTTAATGGGTTTTGAAATGAAGCATGACAAAACGTTAGGAGGGTAATCATCCCAAAAGGTTTAAAAATAAATATGTATATATAATAATTATGAAAAATTAAATTTATAGGGGGCAGCACGGTGGTCCAGGGGTTAGTGCGTCTGCCTCACAATACGAAGGTCCTGAGTAGTACTGGGTTCAATTCCGGGCTCGGGATCTTTCTGTGTGAAGTTTGCATGTTCTCCCCGTGACTGCGTAGGTTCCCTCCGGGTACTCCGGCTTCCTCCCACCTCCAAAGACGTGCACCTGGGGATAGGTTGATTGGCAACACTAAATTGGCCCTAGTGTGTGAATGTTGTCTGTCTATCTGTGTTGGCCCTGCGATGAGTGGGCGACTTGTCCAGGGTGTATTCCGCCTTCCGCCCGAATGCAGCTGAGATAGGCTACAGCACCCCCCGTTACCCCAAAAGGGACAAGCGGTAAAAAAATGGATGGATGGAAAATATTGAGTTTCCAGTTGTTTTTTTTAAAAGGAAAGAGCAACGACACATATCAGGCAGAGTGTCATGGCCAATTTTCCAATTCGATTGGATTCATAAAGTTGTAAATTAATAATCATGATTCGATTTGCTTTTGTTTTGATCTATACTAGTTTTGTCCCGATGCCAATATTTTGGTACCGGTACCAAATTGTATTTCAACACTTTGGTACTTTTTTGATACTTTTTTAAACAAAATGGACCACAGAAAATAGCATTATTGCCTTTATTTTAACAAAAAAAAAATTACGGTACATTAAACATACGTTTCTTATTGCAAGTTGGTCCTTAGATAAAATAGTGAACATACTAGACAACTTGTCTTTTAGTAGTAAGTAAGCAAACAAAGGCTCCTAATTTAACAACTGACATGCAGTAACATTCACTATACTGCCAAAAGTATTTGGCCACCTGCCTTGACTCACATAAGAACTTGAAGTGCCATCCCATGGAATTGTCCAAAATGTTTTGGTATCCAGGAGCATTCAGAGTTCCTTTCACTGGAACTAAAGGGACCAAGCCCAACTCCTGAAAAAAACAACCCCACACCATAATTTCTCCTCCACCAAATTTCAAGCTCGGCACAATGCAGTCCGAAATGTAGCGTTCTCCTGGCAACCTCCAAACCCAGACTGGTCCATCATGATTGCCAGATCGAAAAATGTGACCCATCACTCCAGAGAACGCGTCTCCGCCGCTCTAGAGTACAGTGGCGACGTGCTTTACCACTGCATTCCACGCTTTGCATTGGACTTGGTGATGTATGGCTTAGACACAGCTGATCGGCCATGGAAACCCATTCCATGAAGCTCTCTGCGTACTGTACGTGGGCTAATTGGAAGGTCTATAAATACATGTAGCCGGTGAGCAGCTCCATGAGCTCTGAGTTGGTAAAAGTTAATTCTAGAATATAAATCATTCGCCTCATCTGTATAGCTCAAGGTTTTTGGCATAAACTGATAAGTTGGTCAACGTTTTTACCTGCGTGAGGATTATGATTATTTATTTATCTAAACAGGAAGATATGAACATCCCATCAGTCGGCATCCCAATGAGAGAAGACATTGTATAGTAGGTGATTGTTTTATTTAGTTTGTAGTTTGTATTTATTGTTATGCACTTAGCAATAGTGCTACTTAATGGCTCTGCTTAGCACACAGCTTTTATAAAACTTGTAGCTCATCCTCTGTAAATTCAGGCTCAAAAATATAATATTCTGGATCATCATTTGTCCTAAAGTAGTAGCCATTGGTTTTCATGATGTCTGCCATGACTACTAGTGTTGTTGTTGTTGCTGTGTGCTTAAGATGACCAACAAATGTAAATATTACATTATTATGAATGTGCCTGTTATTACATAACATGTATATAATGTGTACAACGCTGATGGAGGTTTTTTAGAGCACTTTATAGGTGGAATAGAGAGAATACCAGACTCCATTGTTTGCCGATTGTTATAAATTTATGCGAACGAGGCTTTTTGCTACTTTCAATGTTTACATCAACCAATACTGCATTTTGTGTCTCGTAACCCAGTCATGTACTAGAATTATACCATTACCATGCTAACTTTTTCAGCTAATTTTAAACATTTTTTCTCTAATTATGCAGCCATACACCTTAGAGTCGTATAACTTGGTATGTGACACATGCTAACTGTTGGCATGGTGACATTAGCATGATAACTTTTACAGCTAACTTTAAACTTTTTTCTTTACTTCTGCAGCCATACACCTTAGAGACATATCTTGGTATGTGACACATGCTAGTTAATAGCATGCTAATGTTAGCATGATAGCATGTTAACATTAACATGCGCATTTTTTTAACTAGTTTTGCAACTGTTTAGCCCATAGTCATATAACTTGGTATGTGACACTTGTCAACTGTTAGCATACTAACCGTAGCAAGTTAACATTAGCTTGCTAACCTTTTCAGCTAAATTTTAACTGTTTTCTGTAATTCCATAGCCATACACCTTAGTCATATAACCTGGTATGTGACACATGCTAACTGTTAGCATGGTAACATTAGCATGATAACTTTTTCAGCTAATTTTAAACTTTTTTTTATTTATTTCTGCAGCCATACACCTTAGAGACACATATCTTGGTATGTGACAGATATTAACTAATAGCATGCTAATGATATCATGCTAGCATGTTAACATTAACATGCAATTTTTTTTAGCTGGTTTTGTAACTGTTTAGCCCAGAGTCATATAACTTGGTATGTGACACTTGTCAAATGTCACGCTAACATTAGCTTGCTAACCTTTCTAGCTAGTTTTACACTTTTCTGTAATTGCATAGTCATATAGCCTCGTATGTTTTACAACCGTTTAACCCAGAGTCATAAAACTTTATGTGACACATGCTAACTGTTACCATGCTATGATGCTAATGTTAGCATTGCTAACTGAAATGAGTTGGCTAATGTTTAGATGCCAGCATGCTAACTTTAGCATGCTAACTTTTTCAGCTCATTTAGCAACCGTTTACCCCACAGTCATATAACTTGGTATGTGACACATGCTAACTGTTGTGTTAGCATGGCAATGTTATTACACATGCTAAGTGTTATCATTTTAATGTTAACATGCTAATGTTTTAGGTTACTTCTACAGCTCATTTTGTATGTTACACCTAAAACTCACAGATTTGGACAGTCTGCACCATCTAATAAGTAAGCTGGCTTCCGCCGACCGCCGACCAGAGGTCCAGGGCGCAGATAGCACAGGAATTTTCTTGTTGTCATTTGACCACTGTAGATTCTGTTAAAACAGTCATTTGTCCTGTGCTGAAAAGTCTCCATTTGAGTACATATTATGGTGTTTATATATCATTATCATCATTTCCATTCCTTTTATTTAATTTCTTTTTGCTCTCATTTTGTACATAGTACGCAATTTAAAACAATATTAAAAAAAACAGACAGAGGGCATGTTTCTAATTTGGTGTTTATTATAATAAACAATCAAACTGAGCATTTGGTTCTCTTGTTGGGTGGAAAGTTGTACATTTAAGTTACAAGTTCATATTTTTGGGGGACGGCATGGCGAAGTTGGATAAAATAGAATAGAATAGACTTTATCGTCATTATATTTGCATATAACGAGATTAAAGACTCCAACTTAAGGTGCGGTTGTGGGAACAAATATGGGGTAAAATAAATAACACAAGAGGTAATAAAGGAAAAACTAACAATTGAAATAAACAGACTACTATCCAATGAAAATAACAAGCAATCCTGTACAATATACAAAACACTGTAGAAATACAAAACACTGTACAATATACAGAAAAAGACAAGAGTACCGAAGTAATAAATAACAATCAGTGTCGAACGAAGTTGGAAGAGTGGCCGTGCCAGCAATCTGAGGGTTACTGGTTCAATTCCCATCTTCTACGATCCTAGTCACGTCCGTTGTGTCCTTCACAACACTTCACCCTTGCTCCTGATGGGTCCTGGTTAGCACCTTGCATGGCAGCTCCCGCCATCAGTGTGTGAATGGGTGAATGTGGAAATACTGTCAAAGCGCTTTGGGCTCCTTATAAAGGGGTAGAAAAGCGCTAAACAAGTACAACCATTTACCATTTTACCATTTTATATAATGTAGCAAGCTACTTTTGCCGTGTAGCTTGCTACAATTTTTGGGGGGATAGCTTCCCCTGTAACTTAGCCACATTTAATCAAGAGTAACTTGTAGCTTGGCTTACTACGTTTTCCAAGTAGCTTGCCCATCACTGGACACAACACAATAACGCGAGGCACTTACTCACTTAATGTGCACCCAGTGCCGGCTCAAAGATTTTTGTAGCCCTAAATAAGATGTTGTTTATTACTAGGGTTGGATTTTATAAGTGGCAAATCGAACCGAAATTACAAATTGGCATCAATGCTATGGATGTATATCGGTCAACAAGAAGTAAGTATTTCAACCAAAGACAGGTTATTTGGAAATTAAACAATAGGAGTTAACTGTTGACAGCTTGTGACTATTATTCCACCTGTGTGCATGTCAATCATGGACTACTCTTAAACGACTTAATGCTTTACCCTTTGACGGACACATAATACAACTAGATCCGTCAGTTGGCTGCAGCGTGTATAATCTCCCATTCAGTGCCTTATCTGATCCATTTGAGTCAACACCGAACCATATGTGGACCTGGGCTGGGTGCGCCCGACCCTGCCTGCTCTGTGCCCCCCCGAGGGAGACATCGTCCAGGGCGGCTGGCTAATTGAAATGTGTTGGCGACTCATCGACGTCTCGGCTGCCGTTTCAGGCTATTGCCAGCCTGAGTGCTGATTGCTGGTTTCACATCACACGGAGGAAAAAAAAAAATCAATAGTAGCCGGGAGAGCTCGGGTTTATTCTTCGCAAGGAGACGTTAATGCCCTGCAGAGGAGGGTTTGATATTTATCATTTGTCATTTTGTCTATGCAGATCAGTCTGGACTGTGCATCGGATCTAAATTGCTTTCCGTGCTAGAGGACACAGTATGGCCTCAGTTCCCTTATAGAATAATTGAGTTTAAATGGCCAAAACAGCAAAAGCAGCTATCATTTGACTTTTGAAGCTTTGTGAAAACTTTTTCTGATAACATCCTAGCCTCTACTTAGCACCATGGTGGCCTTGTTGTGTTTAAGTGGTCACAGCGTGTGATTCTACAAGGACTTTGCTGTCATCCAAAGGCATCAATTCGCTATATCAGTGGTTCTCAAATGGGGGTACACGTACCCCTGGGGGTACTTGAAGGTATGCCAAGGGGCACGTGAGATTTTTAAAAAATATTCTAAAAATAGCAACAATTGAAAATTCCTTTATAAATATATTTATTGAATAATACAACAACAAAATATGAATGGAAGTTCATAAAGTGTGAAAAGAAATACAACAATGCAATATTCAGTGTTGACAGCTACATTTTTTGTGGACATGTTCCATAAATATTGATGTTAAAGATTTATTTTTTTTGTGAAGAAATGTTTAGAATGAAGTTGATGAATCCAGATGGATCTCTATTACAATCCCCAAAGAGGGCACTTTAAGTTGATGATTACTTCGATGTGTAGAAATCTTTATTTATAATTGAATCACTTGTTTATTTTTCAACAAGTTTTTACTTATTTTTATATCTTTTGATGACATAGTGATGTATTTTACTACTTTATCTCTTTTTTTCAACCAAAAATGCTTTGCTCTGATTAGGGGGTACTTGAATTTTAAAAAAATGTTCACAGGGGGTACATCACTGAAAAAAGGTTGAGAACCACTGCACTATATCATATACAGATATTTTATTTTTTGGTTTGATATAGCTGGGATCTCGGGTATTAGATTACGTACAATCTCACATGACAATGAAATTCCTCGAATCTCAATTTTTTGTAAATGTTTCTGTTAGTTTTCATGAGCTTTAAAACCGTTTGAATTGAATCGTCCGCACTGAATGCAAAAGGCTGCCGAAGTTCAATGTCGATCAGATCCAGTTTGGTTTCTAGAAGACACACATTTTGTTTCAAATTGGCAAACTTTTAGCAGAGAGCTATTTTTAGGGACAAAGTCATAATGCAGTTCGATAAAAAAAAAAACCTTCTAATGGAGGTGATAATGTCCTTGGATCTTTGACGATAACACTGGACACCAACATTCACCTTTTCCTTGTGTGAGTCTGTTGTTTTGCTTCCCTTTAGCTTAAAGGGAAACTGTAGTTTTTTTTAAATTATGCCCATCATTTGCAATCCTTATGTTACACAAACACATACATTTATGTTTATCCACTCTTAACTAGTAAATAAATGCAAGCAAACATCAACTTGCAATGGTGCTTATGGAAGTTGCCTATAAAGCGCATTAAAAAAAACATCCAAACACTTACATTAAAATTTTAGTTATACACTGGAAGTATCTGTGTGATATAATTACAAGCACATTCATAATAACATGTAATATTTACGTGTTTTGCTCATTTTAAGCATACGGCAGCGTAATGATATCACACACGCATTACAATGTTCACTTTTTTCTTCAACATCACTGACTACTTACTCACTACAAACCTCATGAGAAACAACAAACATAACTAAACATCGCTTACTGTTCGATGTCTGCTCTCACTGAGATGCCGACTGTTTGAATGTTGATACATTCCTGTTTAGATGAAGATAATCCTCGCAAAGAAAAAAATATGATTGAACAAAGGGTCTTTTTGTGTCTTTTTCACCATTGCTGGGTCTAGATTGGCTGTCAAAGTATACTAACTTCTCTGTTTATGGCCACATCATTTTACTATCATGGTGAGAGGTATGATTTATATTATAGAAAAAAAAACCTTCACAAGCTCCTAGGCAAGAAAGCAGCTCACCAGCTGATGTCAATACAGCAGTATAAGGAAGTTACCTATCTGTGATCAATGGGACGCTAAATGTAGGTCTTTAATGTTGGCGCTTATAATAACAATTTCACTAATTCTTGATTAATATTAAGGTCAGGAAATTTAAATGGAGTAATATTGGTGCTTTTTGGATGGTTATTGATTGTTTTTTTTATTGTCGGAAAAGACACAATCGAAGCAAAGGCTGCATTTGCTCCATTGTAAGCAGACTTTAATTTAAATTTCCTTTATTTAACCAGGTAAAGATGCATTGAAATTAACATCTAATTTTCAAGAGTGACCTGACAAAGAGGGCGGCACAAACAAAGTTACAATAATAATTACAACAAGACAATACAACAGAACAACAGCAGTCATACCACAACAGGTCAAAAATAATTTAAAACAATTAAGTTATAATTCAATTTAAAAGCAAGTACATTGCCTAAGAGAACTGGTTTCTACATCTTTTTAAATGGACTTAAATTCCCCCAAAGTGATCAATTCTGGTAGCCTCAGATCTGTCTGATGAGCAGCATAACTGAAAGCTTTTTTACTAAGTTCTTTGTTGGCTCTAGGAACAAACATGTGGAGGACATCTTGTGAGCGTAGTAGAAATGTAATGACTGAAGTCTTTACTCCCAAACGAACACAGATAGGTGGGGACAAGTCCAAGAAGACATTTATATATAAAAACTATCCATCAAGAAACCCTTCGGGCAGTTAAAAGGGAACATTATCACCAGACCTATGTAAGCGTCAATAAATACCTTGATGTTGCAGAAAAAAGACCACATGTTTTTTTTAACCAATTTCCGAACTCTAAAAGGGTGAATTTGGCGATTTAAACGCCTTTCAATTGTTCGCTTTCGGAGCGATGACCTTTCACCCGTGACGTTACAATGGGAAGCAATCCACCATTTTCTCAAAACACATTACACACACACAAGTCGAATCAGCTGCTATTTTCCGTTTTTTCGACTGTTTTCCGTACCTTGGAGATATCATGCCTCATCGGTGTGTTGTCAGAGGGTGTAACAACACGATCAGGGACGGATTCAAGTTGTCTTACGTGGAGTGTGCATCGATTAGCACGGAATGCTAATCGATGCTAACATGGCATAAATGGCAAGAATGTGTGAATATCCTGCGACACTCAAAGCAGATGCATTTCCAACGATAAAGTCAACGAAATCACAAATGTGAGTTTTGTTGATGTTATTGACTTATGTGCTAATCAGACATATTTGTTCACGACATGACTGCCAGCTAATCGATGCTAACATGCTATTTAGGCTATCTGTATGTACATTTGTAGCTATATTTGCATCCAGCCTTTCCTTCCACCCACATTTAATGCCAAACAAACACATACCAATCGACGGATTTAAGTTGCTCCAGTGGTCAAAAGATGCAATCGTTGGTTAGAAGGCGACCGCCGAATAGCTTCAAAAGCTATTCGCTCAATAGCTTCAGTTTCTTCTTCAATTTCGTTTTCGCTATCTGCCTCCACACTCCAACCATCCGTTTCAATACATGCGTAATCTGTTGAATCGCTTAAGCCGCTGAAATCCGTGTCTAAATCCGAGCTAATGTCGCTATATCTTGCTGTGCTATCCGCCATGTTTGTTTGCATTTGCATCACTATGTGACGTCACAGGAAAATGGACGGGTGGATTTACAGATAGCGAAAATCAGGCACTTTAAAGGCTTTTTTCGGGATATTCCATGATGGGTAAAAAAAAAATTTTAAACTTCGAAAAATATAATAAGCCACTGGGAACTGATTTTTATTGGTTTTAACCCTTCTGAAATTGTGAGAATGTTCCCCTTTAAAGATGTACAGTTTGCCTTTGCATACAAAGTGCAGTGGTGGACAAGATTTCCACAACCAGTAATAAAAAGTAATTTACATTTATTTACTAGTTCATCATCATCATCATTTCTTCGTATTCCTTTCATGAAAATGCATATATGCAAGCCACGTATGGTTCACACTTTCATTGTTTTTTGTTTCTTATACATTTCCATGATCAGAAAAGAGCAGATGGAAGAGTAATATTCTTATATTTATCCGCCCCCATTTTTAGTGGGCCGTGAGATACAGTCTGGTTTGCCGTGGGAAATGATATAATTTAACCTAATTGGGTTAAAAATATTTTTTGCAAACCAGTAGTTATAATCTGCAAATGTGCTGTTGTTGAGTGTCTACGCTTTCTCGAGGTAGGCAGCGTAACCGTGTAACACTCTTCCATATCAGTAGGTGGCAGCAGGTAGCTAATTGCTTTGTAGAGGTTTGTTGTGATCACAATATGGAGACGACAGCGGGAGGCAGTGTGCAGGTAAAAAAGTATCTAACGCTTAAACCAAAAATAAACAAAAGGCAAGTGCTGCTAAGAAAAGTTATTGAAGCTTAGGGATGGTTATGCAAAATGAAACTAAATCTGAACTGGCTGCAAAGTAAACAAAAACAGAATTCTGGACGACAGCAAAGACTTACAGCGTGTGAAGCATATAGCGTCCACGAAGTACATCTATGACAATCAACAATGTCCCCACAAAAAGGATAGCGTTCGCACAACCTAAATATTCTTGATTGCGGAAACAATGCAGATGCGGGGAATAGCGCTCAAAGGAAGACATGAAACTGCTGCGGACAAATACCAACAAAACCGGAAAAGCCACCAAAAATAGTACACTACTCACAACATCAAACACTTTTAAATAAGTCGGCATGATGTGACAGGTCATGACAGTACACCTACTTTGAGACAAGAGTTACAGTGATGCATGGTTGGTTATGGTTTGAATTTATATCCAACAATTGCGAGAACAACTTTTTATTGTCAATATCGGCTGCTGACTTAACATTTTTTTATGTTTTCTGCTGGTGGTGAGCCTCGGAATTTTTTTAATGATAAAAATGTCCCTTGGCTCAGAAAAGGTTGGACAACACTGGTTGAAAGACAAACAACCTTCTGTGGTTCTCATCTTCAGACGTGAACACAAATAACTTTTGTAAGACCTTCGGAAGAACTTTATTTCTAGCTTTGAACATCACTAATAGAGTGTGCAATTCTACAATGTCTTTGAGTTTTAATAATCCTGACATGATGAAGAGTGGATTTGTGCGGTCTCTATATCTTACTTTAAAAATAATATGAATTGCTCTTTTCTGTAAAATAAATAAAAGCATTATGTTGCTGTGATGTGTATTTCCCCATATTTCTGCACAATAATTGAAATAAGGTAGAATAATTGAGCAATATAACATTCTCATTGTGTTATACGGGAAACTATATTTAACCTTGCTCAAAATAAATAAGCTTTTAGATACCTTATTTTTCCTATCATATATGAGCTTTCCATGTGAACTTTTGGTAATACTTTAGTATGGGGAACATATTCACCATTAATTAGTTGTTTATTAACATGCAAATCAGTAACATATTGTCTTTTAACTGGTCATTATTAATTACTTATTAATGCCTTATTCTGCATGGCCCTAACCCCAACCCTAACCAAATAACTCTAAATTAAGTCTTTGTTACTTACAATATGTTCCCCTAGTGTCCAAATAACTCTTAATTAAGACCTTGTTACCGAGAATATTTTCCCCATACTGAAGTATAGGATGATCCCAAGAAATCTGATTTCAGACACCTTCTCAATTTTCACATTGTTTTTGGATAAACTAACTTCTACCTTTCTTTTATTACTGAATACCATAAATGTAGTCTTTTTCAAATTTACATTTAACCACAATTTTAGTTGAACCATTTCCTCTTCAACATTAATATTTTCAAGTCATCTCCTGAACAGTATAAATTTGTATTGTCTGCGAATAATACGTACTGTAAAATTTTCGAAACCTCACAAATATCATTTATATATACAATAAAAAGTTTGGGTCCTAAAATCAAACCTTGTGGAATTCCACATTCAACAGTCATATATTTTGTTAGAATTAGAGATGTCTGATAATGGCTTTTTTGATGGTATCCGATATTCCGATATTGTCTAACTCTTAATTACCGATCCCGATATCAACCGATACTGAATTAACACATTATTATGCCTAATTTTTTTGATGCAGTAAACAATGTAAGAACGTTTTCCAAAATAAATCAACTCAAGTGATGGAAAACATGCCAACATGGCACTGCCATATTTATTATTGAAGTCACAAAGTGCATAATTTTTTTTAATATGCCTCATAACAGCAGCTAGGAATTTGGGACATGTTCTCCCTGAGAGTAGCAGTTGGAGTATATTGTAGCGTCCCGGAAGAGTTAGTGCTGCAAGGGTTCTGGGTGTTTATGTTGTGTTGCGGTGCGGATGTTCTCCCGAAATGTGTTTGTCAATTTTGTTTGGTGTGGGTTCACAGTGTGGTGCATATTTGTAACAGTGTTAAAGTTGTTTTTACGGCCACTTTTAGTGTGACCTGTAGGGCTGTTGACCAAGTTTGCCTTGCATTCACTTGTGTGTGTGAAAAGCCGTAGATACTATGTGATTTGGCCAGCATGCAAAGGCAGTGCCTTTAAGATTTATTGGCGCTCCGTACTTCTCCTTACGTCCGTGTACCACGCCGTACAGCGGCATTTTAAAAAGTCATAAATTTTACTTTTTGAAACCGATTCCGATAATTTCTGATATTACATTTTAAAGCATTTATCAGGCCGATAATATCGACAGTCCGATATTATCGGACATCTCTTTTTAGAATGCATTTAAAAACGCATATGTGTTACTGTCTCTCATAAGGATTGTATATTATAGGCAAGATGTCCCAAAAAAAGAGCAGTACCCCTTCAATTTCGTATCAAAATGTGCTTGAGTTGGTGTTGTGTTTTTAGTCTCTTGCTTGAGATTTTCTGCCTTGGGTTTGTTGAAAGCTAATGTAGGCTACTATCTGGGCTTTGGCGGTTGCCGCTGCTAGCCTTCAAACATGGACTGAGCTCTTTGAAAAATGGATTGTGGAAGAGATAAGGAATAATTTATGTTTCTATCACTGCCTCGCACAAATATGGTGGGGAATACTGTGCCAATAACTCCCACAAACTCAGAGAGGCACGCTATCTTTTACAGCACAAATTATTAACAGTGCAAGGGAGGAGAGACCACTCTTTTTTTTTCCCTTTTCTTTTTGGCTTCGTGGACCTGACTCGTTAGGTACAACGGACAGCTTTATTATAAAATAGAACGAAGCGGAAACGCTGATTTATTTGTTTCTGTTCACATTACAATTAAAGTTTTATTTCGGCAAATTGAAAGCGTGTTTGTGTGTGCGTGTGTGTGTGGGGGGGGGCTATGTGGAGTGTGTCCCGTGGATGAAAGGAGGGAGGGAGTCTGAGGGAGAGGGGTGTTGAGGGAGGATACCCGGGGTCGGGTGTCCGCTCGCCACTGTCGGCTGGCGTTGACAGCTACAGACTGCTGATCTAAAATGAGAATCCTCCTGGGCTGCCTGCCTGCCCATCCAGCAAGAAAATAAATCCCATGTGGAAGAGGACGCTGTGTGGGATCACAGACAGCCGCCTGACCCCTCGGATCCGCCGAGGGAGGCTCAGGGCGCCGGCACGACACCATGACCCCCCCCCTTACACTCCCCTCACTGGTCTAGTGTTACCCTGCGCACTGACTATCCAATTCTGGACTTTGGTGATCCTACACTAGAAGAGCATTTAGCCAAAGGCCCAAGTTGCTGCACAAAGGTAGCTTTGAGGTCCAAAGGCACGTGTACATGACGACAACCAAGTGTACTTCTTATCCTTTTTCTTATTTTTCACAGCTTACAAAAATGACTGTAAAAATCTGCTATATAATATTTACATATGAGAGTCGGAAGTGTAAGAAAGCAAGATACAACAACCATGAATTGATTAACGTGGACCCCGACTTAAACAAGTTGAAAAACTTATTCGGGTGTTACCATTTAGTGGTCAATTGTACGGAATATGTACTGTACTGTGCAATATACTAATAAAAGTATCAATCAATCAATCAATCAATCAACCAAATAACACAAATAAAAAAATAAAAAATTGGTAACGCTGAGTACCAATACCGTGTATTGGAAATTGGTACAGTATCAGTTCGGATCCATCCCTAATACTACCATTTGAAACCTATCCCCAGTCCCCAGTCCACATCCATCGTGTTTGGGCCTCAACTATGTAAGACTGCTCCAAACAAAGCAAGTATGTAAGTATATTAGCCTATTATTAAAATGACTATGTGCCGCAGCTGGTGTGTTGTAAGTACGATACTTACAGTACAAACACTTTCTAAAGCATAAGACTAAACTGGCACATTGAGCTAAACGGCAAAGACTACTTTCCAGCTTGGCAATACACTGTAGATTATACACTATTGCCAACTAACGTCTTGTAATTTAAACTGCATGCACAATCTGATATATAATATTTACAAATGAGACTCGGAAGTGTAACAAAACAAGATATAACAACCAAATAGCACAAATAAAAACATAAAAAATTGGTAACGCTGAGTACCAACACTGAGTTCAGATCCATACCTAATACAAACCCCGTTTCCATATGAGTTGGGAAATTGTGTTAAAAGGAAATATAAACGGAATACAATGATTTGCAAATAATTTTCAACCCTTATTCAGTTGAATATGCTACAAAGACAACATATTTGATGTTAAAACATATAAACATTTTTTTTTGCAAATAATCATTAACTTTAGAATTTGATACCAGCAACACATGACAAAAAAGTTGGGAAAGGTGGCAATAAATAATGATAAAGTTGAGGAATGCTCATCAAACACTTATTTGGAACATCCCACAGGTGTGCAGGCTAATTGGGAACGGGTGGTTATAAAAGCAGCTTCCATGAAATGCTAAGTAATTCACAAACAAGGATGGGGCGAGGGTCACCACTTTGTAAGCAAATTGTCGAACAGTTTTAGAACAACATTTCTCAACGAGCTATTGCAAGGAATTTAGGGATTTTACCATCTACGGTCCGTAAAATCATCAAATGGTTCAGAGAATCTGGAGAAATCACTGCACGTAAGCGATGATATTACGGACCTTTGAACCCTCAGGCGGTACTGCATCAAAAACCGACATCGGTGTGTAAAGGATATCACAACATGGGCTCAGGAACAATTCATAAAACCACTGTCAGGAACCACAGTTGGTTGCTACATCTGTAAGTGCAACTTAAAACTCTACTATGCAAAGCGAAAGCCATTTATCAACAACACCCAGGAACGCCGATAACTTCGCTGGGCCCGAGCTCATCTAGGATGGACTGATGCAAAGTGGAAAAGTGTTCTGTGGTCTGACGAGTCCACATTTCAAATTATATTTGGAAACTGTGGACAAAGAGGAAAATAAACATCTGGATTGTTATAGGTGCAAAGTTTAAAACCCAGCATCTGTGATGGTATGGGGGTGTATTAGTGCCCAAGGCATGGGTAACTTACACATCTGTGAAGGCACCATTAATGCTGAATGGTCCATACAGGTTTTGGAGTAACATATGTTGTCATCCAAGCAACGCTATCATGGACGCCCCTGCTTATTTCAGCAAAACAATGCCAAGCCACGTGTTACAACAGTGTGGCTTCGTAGTAAAAGAGTGCTGGTACTTTCTTGGCCCGCCTGCAGTCCAGACATGTCTCCCATCGAAAATCTGTGGCGCATAATGAAACATAAAATACGACAACAAGACCCCGGACTGTTGAACAACTTAAGCTCTACATCAAGCAAGAATGGTAAATAATTCCACTTTTAAAGCTTCAACAATTAGTTTCCTCAGTTCCCAAACGTTTATTGAGTGTTGTTAAAAGAAAATGTGATGTAACAGTGTTGAACATGCCCTTTCCCAACTACTTTGGCACGTGTTGCAGCCATGAAATACTAAGGTAATTATTATTTTCAAAAAAAAAAAAAAAAAGTTTATGAGTTTGAACATCAAATATCTTGTCTTTATAGTGCATTCAATTGAATATGGGTTGAAAAGGATTTGCAAATCATTGTATTCGGTTTATATTTACATATAACACAATTTCCCATCTCATAAGGAAACGGGGTTTGTACAACCATCTGAAACCTATCCCCAGTCCCCAGGCCAAATCCATCGTGTTTGGGCCTCAACTACGTAAGACTGCTCCAAACAAAGCAAAAATATGTAATCTTGTATCTTTTATTTCATACAATATTGAGAATGGTTATTTTATTTCTAAGGTGACCGCTCATCCCCTGGTCTATAATGTCAAAACTCTGCCTGTTTACAAAATGACTGTAATGGTCGGTAATGGCCAGCAGTTGGTAGTGTTTCTTATTTGTTGTTCTTCTTACACAAAATCATATTTCTCTATATTTGTGGACTTAAAGCAGGGGTCGGCAACCCAAATTGTTGAAAGAGCTATTTTGGACAACAAATACAAAAATGTAACCGGTCTGGAGCCGCAAAAAAATTAAAAGACTTATATAAGTGTTATAATGATGGCAACGCATGATGCAAGTGGGTAATTAGCTATATTAGCCTATTATTAAAATGACTATGTGTCACAGCTGGTGTGTTGTAAGTGCAATACTTACAGTATAAACACTTTCTAAGGCGCAGCATAAGACTAGACTGGCACATTGAGCTAAACGGCAATACACTGTAGATTATACACTACTGCCATCTAACGTCTTGTAATTGTAACTGCATGCAAAATCTGCTATATAATATTTACAAATGAGACTTGGAAGTGTAAGAAAACAAGACAAAACAACCGGATGGCATAAATAAAAATTAAAAAAAATAAAAATTGGTAATGCTGAGTATATTGGAAACTGGTACAGTATCGGTTCAAATCTATTCCTAATACTATCATCTGAAACCTATCCCCAGTTCCCAGTCCACATCCATCGTGTTTGTGCCTCAACTATGTCAGACTGCTCCAAACAAAGCAAAAATATTGGAGCTCTGTAGCAACTGACTGCAGAAAGTCTTTGCACTATGCGCTTCAGCATCCGCTGACCCCTCTCTGTCAGTTTACGTGGCCTACCACTTCGTAGCTGACTTGCTGTTGTTCCCAAACTCTTACATTTTCTCATAATAAAGCTGTCAGTTGACTTTGGAATATTTAGGAGCTGTTGTGATCCGGCTTCCGGATCACACATCTAGTATGTTTAGTCCCCTTTTGTATTTTCCTATTATGTTTTGGACTCTGCCGACCCCTTTGCTAGCGCACTTCCTTGTTTACATTCATCACCATGACAACTTAATTTGCTCCTCCTGCACGCTCCGTCCACACACCGGTTTGTTATTATATTCTCTGTATTTAAGCCCACCTGTTACCTTAGTTCAGCCTGGCTGTTTCGTTTGCTCACGTAACAAGTTACGATTGTCATTCCTCATTGCTTCACTCTGCTAAGTTTTAGCTTAGCTTGCTGCGTGCTCGGCTCGCGCTGCTTACGGACTTTTGAACTCTACCCTTGCTACAAGTAGCATTTAGCTTTTTGTGCGATGGCACGCCTTTTCTTTTCCTTTGTCAAGTGTTTTGTTGTGTTTTATTATTAAATCTAGTTCCTACCTCCACTCCTGCTTGCTTCCGTCTTTGGCATCTTGGGGCCGACACCTCCGCGCATTGTAATGCGTCCACCAATTCGTAACAGGAAACAGCCAGCATCACGTCGCCTCGCCGAAGACCTCCCGGAGCTCTGACCCCACCAATCCTCTTATCCGGCCATGTATCCCACCGCTCCAACCCAGGACTCTTCTCTACGGGTTGGTACTTTGTTCACTTCTCCCGTTCCCAGTCACCATTTTGTTAGCCCCATTAGCACTCCACTAGCTTCCGACTCCCCTGTCACTCACAGTGACGTCACTCCGTTCACGTCCCCCGTCACCGTTAACACCTTAGTGGATTCACCTGCACATTTTTTTGACCAAAGTGATGAGGAGTTTTTTGATAATGAAATCTCTCACATACCACCCAAGTTTTATTTAAGAACATTTTCAAGGACAATTACTGTAACCCTAAACCCAGTCACACTCCCAACAATGGCTTTAATAATACGATTAATTATTACCAGGACATTTTCTCTCACCACTTTATTTCTAGTCCGTCTTCACCCCCCACACCTGCTTCCCCGCCTCTCAAGTTTCGTTCCCCGCCTAAATCCGTGCCTTTTTCCTCATTTATTGAGGATTTTGAACATTTTAGAGGAGAGGATCTTGCCCTCCTCCAATCTTTCCACCACCCACCCTTACGGTCAGCCTCTATCCAACAGGACCCCGTCTGGAATCCGGGTCTTGAGGGGAGGGCTAGTACTAGCTGCCGTGCTACGAAGGTAGGACAGCGGCATACTACTAAGCCACCTCGACATCCGATCCTGCCTCCTCCACCATTCTTCCAGCACATCAAACTTCTGCCCATTAGACCTCCTCCACCAGAGTTTCCCCCGGTTAAGCCTGCACTTCCCTCTAGCTCTTCTTCACCTGTCTTTCAACCTGCTAAGCCTCCTAGACCTCCTCCACTGGTAATTTATTTTGTTCAACCTGCTAAGCCTCCTAGACCTCCTTCACCGGTGTTGCCTCTTGGTAAACCAGTTAAGCCTCCGAGACCTCCTCCTCCTGTTTTCCGTCTTAGTTCTAGTTCCATTCCTACTTCTTCTCAGAGTTCAAGTCCTAGCCTTTCTCTTAGCCATAATTCTAGTCCTACTCGCAAACCCACTCGTAGCCTCAATCGTAGTCCTAGACCCACTTGTAGACTAACTCGTAGTCCAAGTCCCAGTCCTAGTTCCTTCTCTTCGCATAGTCGTAGTCCTAATTCCCCTCGTGGTCTTAGTCCCCATCGTAACCCTATTTCTTGCCCAAGTTCTTGTCCGAGCCCCAGTTTGACTGTAAGTCCTAGTCTTTGTCCAAGTCCTTGCCTGAGCACCGGCATGACTGAAAGTCCTGGTCCTTGCCCAAGTCCTTGTAAATGCACTAGTGTGATTGTAAGTCCTGGTCCTCACTAAAGTCCTTGCCCGAGTCCTAGTGTTAGTCTCTTCCCTCTTCTAAGTTGTAGCCCTTGTCTCAGATTTTCCCCTAGTTCCCCTCGGTGGGCCTCTGTGCCTGCTCCTCGGCTGAAGCAGACACTTGCTCCTCGGCTGAAGCAGACACCTGCTCCTGCTCCTCGGCTGAAGCAGACACCTGCTCCCCGGCTGAAGCCGACACCTGCTCCTCGGCTGAAGCCGACACCTGCTCCTCGGCTGAAGCCGACACCTGCTCCTCGGCTGAAGCCGACTTCAGCTCCTGCTCCTCGGCTGAAGCCGACTTCAGCTCCTGCTCCTCGGCTGAAGCCGACTCCATCTCCTGCTCCTCGGCTGAAGCCGACTCCATCTCCTGCTCCTCGGCTGAAGCCGACTCCATCTCCTGCTCCTCGGCTGAAGCCGACTCCATCTCCTGCTCCTCGGCTGAAGCCGACTCCATCTCCTGCTCCTCGGCTGAAGCCGACTCCAGCTCCTGCTCCTCGGCTGAAGCCGACTCCAGCTCCTGCTCCTCTGCCGGCCTCTGCATCTGATCCTCTGCCGGTCTCTGCACCTGATCCTCTGCCGGCCTCTGCACCTGATCATCTGCCGGCCTCTGCACCTGATCATCTGCCGGCCTCTGCACCTGATCCTCTGCAGGCCTCTGCACCTGATCCTCTGCCGGCCTCTGCACCTGATCCTCTGCCGGCCCCTGCACCTGATCCTCTGCCGGCCCCTGCACCTGATCCTCTGCCGGCCCCTGCACCTGATCCTCTGCCGGCCCCTGCACCTGATCCTCTGCCGGCATCCACACCAGCATCGGTGCCTGCTTTGGCTGTAGCCCCCTGCCTTCGCCTGCTGCTGCCAAGCCTCCTCCACGTCGGCCACAGGTGCGGCCGTACCCCGGGCGTCCCCCTCAACGGGCGCATCCACCTCCACGACGGCCACGGCTGTGGCCGTACCCCGGGTGTCCGCCTCAGCAGGCGCGTCCACCTCCACTCCGGCCACGGGAGTGGCCGTACCACCGGTGTGGCCGTACCACCGGTGTGGCCGTACCACCGGTGTGGCCGTACCACCGGTGTGGCCGTACCACGGGCGTCCCCCTCAGCGGGTGCGTCCACCTCCACGACGGCCATGGCTGTGGCCCTACTCCGGGCGTCCTCCTCGTAGGACGCGCCCGGGTTTTCGTCAGCCACTAAGGTGGCTTCTGCGGGTCCGCCCGCCTGTACTGTTGTGGCAGCGACATTCGACCCGCCGCCACCACCTAGCATGTCCTCGGTGGATCCGGGGACACAGGACTTATCGACCCTCCACCAGGTCCTCCCTCTACCCTCCCTTCATTTTCAGACTGTCTCATTGTGGGAGGGGGTTCTCTTTATTGCTGTTTTTTTGGGGCATCAGGGATCTGCCCCTTAAGGGAGGGGTAATGTTATGATCCGGCTTCCGGATCACACATCTAGTATGTTTAGTCCCCTTTTGTATTTTCCTATTATGTTTTGGACTCTGCCGATCCCTTTGCTAGCGCACTTCCTTGTTTACATTCATCACCATGACAACTTAATTTGCTCCTCCTGCACGCTCCGTCCACACACCGGTTTGTTATTAGGTTCTCTGTATTTAAGCCCACCTGCTACCTTAGTTCAGCCTGGCTGTTTCGTTTGCTCACGCAACAAGTTACGATTGTCATTCCTCATTGTTTTCACTCTGCTAAGTTTTAGCTTAGCTTGCCGCGCGCTCGGCTCGCGCTGCTTACGGACTTTTGAACTCTACCCTTGCTACAAGTAGCATTTAGATTTTCGTGCGGTGGCACGCGTTTTCTTTTCCTTTGTCAAGTGTTTTGTTGTGTTTTATTATTAAATCTAGTTCCTACCTCCACTCCTGCTTGCTCCCGTCTTTGGCATCTTGGGGCCGACACCTCCGCGCATCATAATGCGTCCACCAATTTGTAACAGGAGCGAGGACATTTCACAACTGGATTTGTTGCACAGGTGGCATCCTATTACAGTTCTACACCGGAAATCACTGAGCTCCTGACAGCGGCACATTCTTTCACGAATGTTTGTAGAAACAGTCTCCATGCCTAAGTGCTTGATTTTATACACCTGTGGCGGGCCAAGTGATTAGGACACCTGATTGTAAACATTTGGATGGGTGACCAAATACTTTTGGCAATGTAGTGTATGTACAAGCTGTACACTGACTCAGTGGGGATACAGTAGATTTGCTTTCATTTGGTCATATGCTTGTACAGTTTGTTGACAGTATCACTTGTGGCATGAGAGTTTTTTTTGGTTGTCTTTTAGCAGCAGTGGTTATGAATGTGGCCTATAGGACTGTCTGGCCACATGATCCAGTGATTCACAGACTTTTGAGTCAAAAACAAACAAAAAAATGCATACCGCAATGAAGTGAACCAAATCGCACTGCTTGGTTGACAGAATTGTCGGTCTTACAAAGGACTGTCAGAATGGAATGAGAAGAACATAAAAAAAGAGGATTTAAATCAATCAGTACATATGTGTCACATTCTGTATGTTGTCTTTGGGACATTTTAGTGCAGGGGTGTCCACACTTGTTCGGTCACATGCTGAAAAATTAAGGCAGGGGGGAACTTTGATATTTGTTTTGTCCTTTTATTTTGAAAAACACGTTATCCATCCATCCATCCATCCATTTTCTACCGCGTATTCCCTTTGTGGTCGCGGGGGGCACTGGTGCCTATCTCAGCTACAATCGGGCGGAAGGCGGCGTACATCCTGGACAAGTCGCCACCTCATCGCAGGGCCAACACAGATAGACAGACAACATTCACACTCACATTCACACACTAGGCCCAATTTAGTGTTGCCAATCAACCTATCCCCAGGTGCATGTCTTTGGAAGTGGGAAGAAGCCGGAGTACCCGGAGAGAACCCACGCATTCACTGATAGAACATGCAAACTCCACACAGAAAGTTTCAGAGCTCGGGATTTAACCGCAGACTACTCAGGACCTTCGTATTGTGAGGCAGATGCACTAACCCCTGGTCCACCGTGAAGCCCTCCTGCCAATCATATTTGTCTCAAACATAAATTTAAAAAAAAACTTTATTGTATAGCGTCTACACAACATATAGCTCTGACTTATTTCCTGTTCCTGTCTGCAGCGCTAAGCTTTCTGGGTAAAGTAGTATTTATACGTTTAGCAACACACAAGCGTCCAAGTTTAGTATTTACATTTATGTATGTATTTAGCCTTTATTTCTCTAAGGTAAGGAAATTCTATCCATCCAGTTTCTACCGCTTGTCCCGTTCAGGGTCACGGGGGTGCTGGACCCTATCTCAGCTGCATTCGGGCGGAAGGCGGTGTACACCCTGGACAAGTCGCCACCTCATCACAGGGCCAATACAGATAGACAGACAACATTTACGCTCAAATTCAAACATTAGGGCCAATTTAGTGTTGCCAATCAACCTATCCCCAGGTGCATGTATTTGGAAGTGGGAGGAAGCCGGAATACCCGGAGGGATCCCACGCAGTCACGGGGAGAACATGCAAACTCCACACAGAAAGATCCCGAGCGCAGGACCGAACCCAGGACTAAATTAAGAACTAATATTCATGTGCAGTCCTGATCTAGCAAAGCGGCGGCATTTACCCTAACAGAGATGTTGAAGTATGATGATAATCTCTGATCCTCTGTTATTTATGAACAAAAATCAACGCTATTAATTAATATTTAGGATGGACAAGCACTTTTCAAGTGTAAAACATATATGGAGAATGTCTGCAACTTGTAGATGACAGCGGACTATAGTTAAAACAAAAAATTAAAGTACTAATGATAGTCACACTTGGTGTGGTGAAATTAACCTCTGCATTTGACCCATCACCCTTGTTCACCCCAAGGTAAGTGAGGGGAGCAGTGAACAGCAGCGGTGGCCGCGCCCGGGAATCATTTTTGGTGATTTAACCCCTAATTCCAACCCTTGATGCTGAGTGCCAAGCAGGGAGGTAATGGATGCCATTTTTATAGTATGACTCGGCCGGGGTTTGAACTCAAAACCTACCGATCTCAGGGCGGACAAACGCATTTGGTGGTGTTTTTTTATAATGCTAATGAATTGCTACTGTTACTAGTTATTATTAATTAAAAAAGCACAGTAATTCGACAGTGAGCGCTGAGTATGGGCTTTTATTCCCATTTCGTGTCTACTTTATTCATATGCGGTATAAAAGGAGTAAAACGTCAATACAGTATTTGTTTTCCTTTTTTTGTCGAAATCTGGTGGTGATTTTGATGTTAAGGTCACAAGGAACTCTTAAAACATTGATAACAAATTCATGAAATCACAATTTGATTCCTTGTTATTGAAAAAGGGAAGCCAAGAAACATCGGAACTTTGCAGCAACTTTATGAAAAGCCGCCGCCAATTAAGGCATTTTAGGCCGCAACAGTCACAAAAAAATTCCACGTAATCTTGGAGGGTGTGCATATCGATTTTGTCCCGTTTGCGTGAACAAATGTGATCCAACAACATTAAAGAAAAAACATAGCAACCACCATAGCAATGATCGGAAAAACAGGCAATATAAAGATTACATATTTGACAAGACGCTATGATGTTTTTCTTAGGACATTTTTAAAGGAACAGAAATGAGATAAGGCAGTATAGAATGGATGCCGAACTAAAAAGAGGAAAGAATGGAAAAAATAATGGCGACAACATGAACTTTATAATCTACCGAGTAAATTCCAGGTGCATATGCGCTCAACAAAGTAGCCCCAAATGTTTTTTTACCTTCTTGATTGGCTACTGTCCGTGCCAACTCACAATTCACCGCGGCATCGTTTTTTTCCGACAGACATGAAGAGATGTTAAGTTAAGTTAAAGTACCAATGATTGTCACACACACACACTAGGTGTGGTGAAATTTGTCCTCCGCATTTGACCCATCCCCTAGATCATCCCCCTGGGAAGTGAGGGGAGCAGCGGGCAGCAACGGTGCCGCGCCCGGGAATCATCCATCCATCCATTTTCTACCGCTTATTCCCTTTCGGGGTCGCGGGGGGCGCTGGCGCCTATCTCAGCTACAATCGGGCGGAAGGCAGGGTACACCCTGGACAAGTCGCCACCTCATCGCAGGGCCAACACAGATAGACAGACAACATTCACACTCACATTCACACACTAGGGCCAATTTAGTGTTGCCAATCAACCTATCCCCAGGTGCATGTCTTTGGAAGTGGGAGTCATTTATGGTGATTTAATGTTCAACACGTATTTTTACGATTGCCGCCGACAAACCCAGAACAAACTCACTTTTAACACACCTCAGACCACAAGATAATCTTATAAAACATAAAATAGTCGGGTGTTTACCATCTTCAGTCGGAAGGGCAAAAACAGTGCGATTTTCTTCGTGTACACTGCCTGACACAGTTGTCATTCTTCGAGTCTCTGTGCTTTTTCTTTCCCAAAATAGCTGCAAAATAGGTTACAATGGGGTCAAAGAAAGTTGCAAATGAGAGCACTTGGATCAAGAAGGGGAGGAAAAACTATCAAATGTTACCATATCTGAGTTACTGTGTAGAAATGTGGGGAAACAACTACAAATGTGCGCTTCATTCACTAACTGTGTTACAAAAAAGATTAATCAGAATAATACATAATGTTGGATACAGAGAACATACAAATCCTTTATTTATTAAATCACAAATATTAAAATTAAACGATTTGGTGCATTTGTAAACCGCTAAAATTATGTACAAGGCAAACTATAACCTGCTACCCAAGAATGTACAACAATTCTTCTCAACAAAAGGGGAGAAATATAACCTTAGAGGAAAATGTAATTTAAAACATTTGTATGCTTGTACAACACTTAAAAGCTTTAGCACATATGCATGTGGAATTAAATTATGGAATGGATTAACCAAAGAAATCAAACAAAGCACAAATATGATTAAGTTTAAGAGACTGCTAAAACTACAAGTGTTCACAAAGTACACAGAACAAGAATTATGATGAACATCTTGAACCCTTTTTTTTTCTGTGTTGAGACAAAGATTATTTATGTATTTAATATTTGTTTGCTTACTATTGTATAATATTTATTTATTATTTATTTGTTCACTGTTCGGTTACAGAGAACAAAGAAATTGGATAAAACTGCTATGGTATGAAAAGGGATATGATTAAATAAACTCTGCTTCTTCTAACTCCTTTTCGGACGTGCTGTAATGAAACAACTGGAAATGTGTGATGCATCACATTGTATCGTATGCATGTTCCAAAAAAAACTAAAACTGAATTGAACTGACACTAACTGAAATTCAAGAAAGAACTTGGGGCAAAGTTCGCAGATGCCGTCCGCTTTGCTCTACCCTTCCCTTCTACCTCTGCGCTTATCCCCGTCTTGGCAACAAAAAAGATAAACGTGACGGTAAGTGTTCATTTATCCATTTCAATTGTCATTCATACCATGAATTGATTAACGTGGACCCTGACTTAAACAAGTTGAAAAACTTTTTCGGGTGTTACCATTTAATGGTCAATTGTACGGAATATGTACTGAACTGTGCAATCTACTAATAAAAGTATCAATCAATCAATCAATCAATGTTTTTTACTTTTTTTCTTGCTAAAGAAAACCAAATACCGCTGTGGTTTTCCATTGTTGCTGTTTTTCATTATTTTATTCACACCACAAGTTGATGCAAACAAAGGCGGAACACAAAAGGCCCCCGGGCTGCACTTTGGACACCTGGGGGTCCACCCCACTTATTTCCTCACTATGCAGGCTTTGATGTTGGTTTCCAATGCAGTAAAACATTTTTTGTCAACCTTTTTTCAAGCCAAGTCACATTTTTTTTAATTGAAAAAATCAGGAGGCACACCACCAGCAGAAAACCTTGAAAAATGAAACTCGGTAGCCGATATAGATAGTAAAAAGTGGTTCTTGCAATTGTTGGATATGATTTTAAACCATAACCAACCATGCGTCACTATAGCTCTTGTCTCAAAGTAGGTGTACTGTCACGACCTGTCACATCATATATATATATATATATATATATATATATATATACACATATATATATATATATATATATATATATATATATATATATATATATATATATATATATATATATATATTGTGGTACCCTGACTCTCACCAAGACACAGGATTAGTTTTGCAGCAAGCCAAAAAAGGGTATTTATTACACAAGTCTTGTTAGGAAGGGTGTGGTGTGGAAGAATCAAACTTAAGGTGACCAAACATAAATATCTCCCGTCCGGGGCTCTCAGTCCTCCACACAGCAGACGTCTTTAAAGGTCATACGTAATTAGCTTATAAACAATATAAACACTACATAAGTGAACATTTCACCAGTAATATCTTTAGTGGGGCAATAGTGGTTGTCTCACTTACCGCCTGATGCACCTGCCTTGACACTGAGGAGAGCCAGACCTGAATGAGGCAGAGTTAAGAAAGGTTTGTAGCTGGTCCCCACCTGGCCGCACAGCTGGTGGCAATTCAGGCTGATTGAACAGGTAGAGGGATCTTTCTGTGTGGAGTTTGCATGTTCTCCCCGTGACTGCGTGGGTTCCCTCCAGGTACTCCGGCTTCCTCCCACTTCCAAAGACATGCACCTGGGAATAAGTTGATTGACAACACTAAATTGGCCCTAGTGTGTGAATGTGAGTGTGAATGTTCTCTGTCTATCTGTGTTGGCCCTGCGATGAGGTGGCGACTTGTCCAGGGTGTACCCCGCCTTCCGCCCGATTGTAGCTGAGATAGGCACCAGCGTCCCCCCGACCTCAAAAAGGGAATACGCGGTAGTAAATGGATGGATGGATAAGTATAGATACCGTATATATGTACAAACCCCGTTTCCATATGAGTTGGGAAATTGTGTTAGATGTAAATACAAACGGAATACAATGATTTGCAAATCCTTTTCAACCCATATTCAATTGAATGCACAACAAAGACAAGATGTTTGATGTTCAAACTCATAAACTTAATTTTTTTTTGCAAATAATAATTAACCTATAATTTCATGGCTGCAACACGTGCCAAAGTAGTTGGGAAAGGGCATGTTCACCACTGTGTTACATCACCTTTTGTTTTAACAACACTCAATAAACGTTTGGGAACTGAGGAAACTAATTGTTGAAGCTTTAAAAGTGGAATTCTTTCCCATTCTTGTTTTATGTAGAGCTTCAGTCGTTCAACAGTCCGGGGTCTCTGCTGTCGTATTTTACGCTTCATAATGCGCGACACATTTTCGATGGGAGAAAAGTCTGGGCTGCAGGCGGGCCAGGAAAGTACCCGCTCTCTTTTTTTACGAAGCCACGCTGTTGTAACACTTGTCTTGCTGAAATAAGCAGGGGCGTCCATGATAACGTTGCTTGGATGACAACATATGTTACTCCAAAACCTGTATGGACCATTCAGCATTAATGCTGCCTTCACAGATGTGTAAGTTACCCATGCCTTGGGCACTGATGAACCCCCATACCATCGCAGATGCTGGCTTTTGAACTTTGAGCTTATAAAAATCCGAAAGGTTATTTTCCTCTTTGGAACACCACTTCCTCTGTTTCCTAATATAATTTGAAATGTGGACTCGTCAGACCACAGAACACCTTTCCACTTTGCATCAGTCCATCTTAGGTGAGCTCGGGCCCAGCCAAGCCGGCGGCGTTTCAGGATATTGTTGATAAATAGGTTTGGCTTTGCATAGTAGAGTCTTAACTTGCACTTACAGATGTAGCAACCAACTGTAGTTACTGACAGTAGTTTTACAAAGTGTTCCTGAGCCCATGTGGTGATATCCTTTACACACGGATGTCGGTTTTTGATGCAGTACCGCCTGAGGGATCAAAAGTCTGTAATATCATCGCTTATGTGCAGTGATTTCTCCAGATTTTCTGAAATTTTTGATGATTTTACGGACCGTAGATGGTAAAATCCCTAAATTACTTGCAGTAGCTCGTTGAGAAATGTTGTTCTAAAACTGTTCGACAATTTGCTTATAAAGTGGTGACCCTCACCCCATCCTTGTTTGTGAGTTACTTAGCATTACATGGAAGCTGCTTTTATAGCCAATCATGGCACCCACTTGTTCCCAATTAGCCTGCACACCTGTGGGATTTTCCATATAAGTGTTTGATGAGCATTCCTCAACTTTATCAGTATTATTGCCACCTTTCCCAACTTCCAACTTCTTTGTCACGTGTTGCTGGCATCAAATTCTAAAGTTGATGATTATTTGCACAAAAAAAAAATGTTTATCAGTTTGAACATCAAACATTTTGTCTTTGTAGCATATTCAACTGAATATGAATTGAAAATGATTTGCATTCCGTTTATATTTACATCCAACACAATTTCCCAACTCATATGGAAACGTGGTTTGTAAATATGGGAAGCATGGTGAAACAGGGGTTAGTGCGTCTGCCTCACAATACGAAGGTCCTGAGTAGTGCTGCGTTCAATCCCGGCTCGGGATCTTTCTGTGTGGAGTTTGCATGTCCTCCCCGTGACTGCGTGGGTTCCCTCTGGGTACTCCAGCTTCCTCCCACCTCCAAAGACATGCACCTGGGGATAGGTTGATTGGCAACACTAAATTGGCCCTAGTGTGTGAATGTGAGTGTGAATGTTGTCTGTCCATCTGTGTTGGCCCTGCAATGAGTTTGCGACTTGTCCAGGGTGTACCCCACCTTCCGCCTGAATACAGCTGAGATAGGCTCCAGCACCCCCCGCAACCCCCAAAGGGACAAGCGGTAGAAAGTGGATGGATGGATTTTTAACCCAATTAGTTGAAATTACATCATCTCAGACTGTATTTCACGGCACAGTGGTTGAAAAACACTGCAGTAAAAAATAACGACCAGAGAAGTTACATTTTATTATTTTTATCAGATTTTGGTGTCATTTGAAGTATAACTACATTTTAAACTTGGTAGTGTGTACAGAGTTAACGTTGTGAAAACAACACAAAAGCACTTAAATGGTTGTCTTCATCATCTGTTGTGCTTTAATGAGGAAATGTGAGGCGACAACAGTTTTTTTCCTGTGCAGTTTTGAATTGATTTAGAGCTTTAAATAGTTAATTACTCTCGTCGTGTCTCTGGGTGTCTGGGTGGCGACAATGTGTGTGTGTGTGTGTGTGTGTGTGTGTGTGTGTGTGTGTGTGTGTGTGTGTGTGTGTGTGTGTGTGTGTGTGTGTGTGTGTGTGTGTGCATGGAGGGGGGCATGGAGCCGATTCAGTCTTTTTCCAGGCCAGCCGTGCAGGCCCAGCTATATATTTTGCAGCTCATGTCTGAAAAAGTGGCTCCAAGCGCTCGGGGTGGGCTCCAGCCCTCTGATGGTTTTCCAGTGAGTATTTGTCAGGTCAGACTGTGCACCGCCCGCCGGTCTCCGCTCCTCTCCTCGGGTTATTTATTACCTCTCTCCCCCGCCGGCAGCGTTGCGGCTCCGCGCTGCTGCCAGTAACGGCGCAGAGGCGGGGGCCCCTTCCGGGGGGGTTGCTGAAGGACGAGCAGGAAACGCAAAGGACGCATAAACATGAGGCCTCTGTGCACGAGCACGTGGGATTGTGTGTTGCCACTTGCCACACGCTAATATTAGTGCGTGGGGGGAGTTATTCCAAGGGTGAAACATTATTTTCACGTATAAACAATTAGGTCACTAAACAGTTAGGTAAGGTTTACTCACACGCACACAAACACGCACACACAAACACACACAGACACGTACTTGTATTTGTTACCTTCTTGAGACCTCCGAAAAATCCCTACCTCTTTAGGACCACCCTTTCTAGATGTATAAATATGTGTATTTACAACATTCATAATATATACATACTATACAAATATAAAAAAGGAAAGCTTTAAGTGTTTTTTTTTTTGTTTGTAATTGGTTTCGGTTTTTAATCATTATTTACATCAAGTTATTACGGTATGTCTCTATTTACATATTTATTTTTTTAATTAATTTTGGCCAAAGGGGGCGCATGTCCATTTCTAACACACTCTTGTTATTGCATGTGTTGACCTGAGGGGGAGCACTTTTAACAGCACCACACAGTCAAATTGAAAAATCCGTCCTTTTTGGGACCACCCAAATTTTTATAGATTTCAACACCAGGGGTTCAAATGAGACATTCTCTATTAGATAAATGATAAATGGGTTGTACTTGTATAGCGCTTTTCTACCTTCAAGGTACTCAAAGCGCTTTGACATTACTTCCACATTCACCCATTCACACACTGATGGAGGGAGCTGCCATGCAAGGCGCCAACCAGCACCCATCAGGAGCAAGCGTGAAGTGTCATGCTCAGGACACAACGGACGTGACGAGGTTGGTACTAGGTGGGAATTGAACCAGGGACCCTCGGGTTGCGCACGGCCACTCTGCCATTGCGCCACATTGGGACCATGATTTGCGTCCTAACTTATTCTCATATGGAAGGTAATTTTCCTTGTTTGTCTCAAGAAGGGTAGAAACACATGCACACGCATTCTTTATTCCAACCAATCTTCCAATCTCCCAACAGCAATGCCATAAATAAGGGGTATACAAAGTACGACCCGGGGGCAATATGTAGTCCGCAGCTACATTTGTATTGGTTTGCAGCACATTCTATAGATAAAATAAACACAAAAAATTAAACTGGCCCAATCACTCAACAGACTGGGACCTGAAATCCAAAACGGAAGATGACCTGTGCGTTTTCTGGTTTTGATTAATACCGTGCATCCTGTCTTGATGCATACATACACATCTCTGCATGATATGGTAGGAATTGGAGTGTGCTAAATGCTTCCAAAATGTTTTGGTTGGCGGTATAGTAATAATATTAATAAAGAGCAAAATTAATAAGAAATATGACATTTCAAGGGGGTAGCAGCGGATTCGGAAAGTATTTACAGCACTTAATTTTTTCCAAATAGTTTTTTTGTACAGCCATATTCCAAAAAGGAATACATACATTTTTGTCCTCACAATTATACATACAATACCTTACAATGACAATGTGAAAACATTTTTATTTTTATTTATTTATTTATTTAAAAAAATAAACAAAAATAAGAACTCACAGCCTTTGTTAAATTACAGCCTCAAGCCTTTTTGAATATGTTGCTACAAGCTTGGCACACCTACATGTATCTTGGGGCAGTTTTTGCTCCCTCCCTCTTTGCAACACCTCTCAAACTCCATCAGGCTGGATGGAAAGCGTCGGCCATTTTCAGATCCCTCCAGAAATGTTTAATCGAATTCAGGTCTGGACTCTGGCTGCTCAAGGACATTTACAGACTTGTCCTGAAGCCATTCCTTTGATATCTTGGCTGTGTGCTTAGTGTCCTTGTCCTGCTGAAAGATGAACCGTCGCCACAGTCTGAGTTGAGGAGCGCTCTGTAGCAGGTTTTCATCGAGGGGATGTGTCCGGGCCAGGTAAGGCTCTGCATTCATCTTTCCCTCCATCCTGACTATTCTCCTAGTTCCTGCTGCTGAAGACCCCCCCATGATGCCGCAACTACAATGTTTAACTGTAAGAATGGTATTGGCCTGGTGATGAGACTTTCTCCAAATATAGCACCTGGCATTCACACCAATGAGTTCAATATTTGTCTCATCAGACCAGATACATTTTTTCTCATGGTCTTTCAGGTGCATTTCGGCAAACTATTACGAGGGTCTGGCCACTATACCGTACAGGGCTGATTTGTGGATTGCTGCATATATGATTGTTCTTCTGGAAGGCTCTCTTCTCTCCGCAGAGGAAACAGTGACCATGGAGTTCTTGGTCACCTCCATGATAGGGCCCTTCTTCCCCGATCGCTCAGTTTAGACGACCGACCGCTCTAGGAAGAGTCCTGATGGTTCCAAACGTCTTCTATTTATGGATGATGCAGGCCACTGTGCTCTTTGGAACTTTTAAGGCAGCATTTATTTTTCTGTATCCTTCCCTAGATTTGTGCCTCGAGACAATCCTGTCTCGGAGGTCTGCAGACAAATCCTTCAGCTTCATTCTTGGTTTGTGCTCTGTCATGCACTGTCAAGTGTAAGACCTTATATATAGAGAGGTGTGTACCATTCCAAGTAATGTCCAACCAACTGAACTTACCACAGATGGACATTAATTTAGCTTGTAAGAACATCCCAAGGATGATCAGTTGAAATAAGATGCCCTTCAGCTCTCTTTTGAGCTTCATGGCAAAGGCTATAAATATTTATGCACATGGGGGTTCTTAATTTTTTCATTTTTATTACATTTGCGAAATTTTTTTTAGAAAAAACTTTTTCAGATTGTCATTTAAGGTAATATGTATATAATTTTGAGGACAAACATTAATTTAATCCATTTTTGAATAAGGCTACAACATAAAATGTGGAAAAAGTGAAGAGGTGCAAATTAGAGATGCGTGCTTTGCGGTCACAACCGCGGAGTCCGCGGATAAACCGCGGGTCGGGCGAGTGACATGACGAAGAAATAGATTTTAAATAGATTCGGGCGGGTGGCGGTTGAACCAATTCGGAAATATATATTGTAATAATCCCAGGAATGTAGGCTCATAAAACTTCTTCGTTTCTCTTGTCTTTATTGCACAAGATGTAATACAACCACACAACAGCTCTCATGTCTCTAAAGCTTTTCCCGGAACAACTCGAACTTTCACTTCCTGTCGATAACGTCACTTCCCTATCTCTCCCGGAAGTCCCGCCCCCCAGCCAAAGTCATTGGCTAACACCCCGTAGCCGGCCGCTACATTATACATAGTTAAATGTTATGTTGAAGAGGTTCATTTAGCCTACTGACGTGTATTTATAAATGGTTGATTTATATAGGCTAGTAGGTAAAGTGTTGTACCTGACAACACTTGATGGTACAATCCATATATCACGTCACAGACAACGTCACGCTAACATCACGTGACACCTCTGATGAAGGCTGCAGAAGCAAGATAGCCCAAACTTGTCAGGTACAACACTTTACCTTACTAGCCTATAGAAAACAACCATTGGTAAATAGTTCAATCTTG
This sequence comes from Nerophis ophidion, assembly GCF_033978795.1. Taxonomy (NCBI): domain Eukaryota; kingdom Metazoa; phylum Chordata; class Actinopteri; order Syngnathiformes; family Syngnathidae; genus Nerophis; species Nerophis ophidion. The sequence continues at coordinate 79,805,125 of NC_084616.1, forward strand.
TTACCCACATACGAAAAACGAGCAGCACTCTTTGAAACAGTATGTGGGCATACTTTTATTTTGAAGTGTCTCGTTTGGTTTGTTGACGGATGTAAGGAAGCTACTTCCGGGGATAGCCAACGAGGTATTTGTCATTTGTTGGTATTTTACTTGGTAAAATGTTTGATCCACATGCTGTGCATATTTTTATTTTCACGTTTGTAACCTGCTTTATTTATTACAGTTTTCAAGGTGAATTTGAAGGGAAAGTAAGCCTTCAAATAAATCAGTTCAAGAAAGCCATTGTGTCTGTGCTATTTGGAGGGAGTTACACTTTCTAACCTCACTAATGCCTTGCATCGTCTATATTAGATATATAACAACGGGCGGGTGGGTGTGGTTTTGATTAAATGTTGGTTGGGGTGGATGACGACTTTAGTGATGCGGTTGCGGATCATATAATTGCCTATCCGCGCATCTCTACTGCAAATACTTTCTGGATGCCCTGTATATTAGGCAAGACAAGTCTACTTTATAGCACAATTCTTACGCAAGGTGCATACAATCATAAATAGAGCTAAAATCATCATGATAATAATTATGAATTAATATAATTTGCTTTGTTACTTATAACTCAAAGCTAAGATCTAGATGTTTTGTTTAGATATTAGCATAGATTCAGTGGAAAAAATATTTCTGCCAACTTTACATTAAAAACATGCTGAGAAATAGAAAAGCAACACCCATGTTGAGTGCTGACTGCTGGTGACACTTACAATATATTCCTCAGCTTGCTTGCCCACTAAAGCCTAGAGGAAATATTTGCCACTGCCTCGTCTGGCTTTTACCCAGTGTTCAATCAGTGCACTTACGGATAGGCACAGTGCACACAGGCTGGTAAGTTTGCTTGTGCACTAACAGCTGGGAAAGTATAGCTGCAGCTTCATATGAGGATTGTAATCGTACAGAAAATGTATTTATACTGCAGTTGAATGGACAAATACTAATATTTATTTGATGTTGTTATTATTGTTTTTTTTTTACCACAAAATTAATCTATTTATTAAACTTCTTCTTCTCCAGAGTTTGGCACGCTCTACCTTACACATTTTCACCCAATTCAAACCGTTCCAACTTCAAACTGTTCAGCCTATTCAGGAATCACAGGCTTTATTTTGACAAATTCCAAAAACTCCCAGATTTCCAGGTTTTCCTGGAAATTTTCCACATTGGCCATTTTTCAAACTTCCACCATTTCCACATTTTTCAACCGATTAAAACCATTTTACCTTCAACATATTCCACTATTCCATGACATTTAAACTATTATTTTTCCAAGTTCAAAAAAATTCCAGGAATTCCTGGAATTCACGTTTTTTCCAACCCTTTTTTGAGCTTTTTTTCTGGTGACTACTCCTTCCACATTTTTCAACCCACTTTAACCGTTCTACCGCCCAAACATTTCCTTTAATCAAACTGGAAAAATTCCCGGTTTTCCCGAAATTCCAGGAATTCCTTCCTAAAATGTCTCAATTAAAAATGTTGCGACTTCAACATTTCTCAACCGATTTGAAAAATTCCAACACCAACCATTTCAACTCATTCAGACCATTTTTTTAAAATTCCCGCTTTTCCCGAAAATCACAAACAATTTTGGAAATTCCCATTGAAATCGATGGGATATTCTTCAAAGTTCCACAACTTCCACATTTTCAATCTGATTCAATTGGTTCCAACTTCAAGATATTCAGCTTGTTTGGGAATTGTGTTCTCTACTTCAACTATTCAAAACAAATTGTAGGATTTCAGTTCAACGTCAGCATTGGAGCATTCACACGCAATTCCTTCAGGAATCGCCTCATCTAGTTAATTGTTTGAAATTTTTCATGTCCCTCCTCTGATCCTTTGTAGTGGACTACCAGATTCAGCAGATCGAGTTTGTCACTTGTCGCAGTAGGCCCGCAGTGTGTAGAACTCATAACTGCTTCCTAAAGGACTGGAGTGGAACAGTATTGCCTTGCGGGTCTTGAATTTTGTTGGACAAATGAAGCATTCTTTGCCCACTGTTTTGCATGTTCTTGCAGTCTTATACTCTTCCATGCTGTTGCAAGAGCAAAGCGCTATTATTTTTTCTTCTTCTGGAGGTATAGAGGTTAAGCAAAGTTTTCCTTCACGTCAAACCCGAGAAAGAGTGATGGAAAAGTCTGCTGTGAGTTAAAAGTGATGGCTGAAGATGTGAAAGTTGAAGCGTTGATGTCTTAAAGGTTTGGGGAACCCCTCCAGGATGAGTCATGACTTGGGGCGGGGAGTGGGCGTGCGAGTGGGTGTGGGGGCTCCCTTTTATGACAGCTCTCAGCACAGGGCTCTCCTGATGGTGCCACCCCCTTAAGTTTCCATCGAGACACTTTGACATTTTAGGTAAAGGTTGGTTTGATAGCGAGAGAACCTCAATGCGTCTCATGTGCAATACTTCCTAGAAACCGCTGCTTCGAAACACACACATACACACACGCACACACACACACACACACGCACACACACACACCATAAATGTCAGCCACTCACAATTTATGTCAACGCTACTGTTCAGTGCGCTCATAAACGGGGAAGTGACATTATTGTTTATTTCCAAATATATCTGCTTTCATTCTTCAAGCTACATGCGCTCTGATTTGTGTCTCTTTCTGATGTCAGCCCACCTTTTGGCTGGTTGTGCGCGCCACACGTCACAGGTCCTAAAGGAGACTTGTCGGCCTTCATCTCTGCTGTGGTGGTAGTCATGTGTTTTTGTTCATGTCTGCAGTGGCTTTGCCTGCCTGGTTCTGGCTTCAAGCCTTCTACCAGATCTGGCCAGGCTGTGGTCTCTGGCTCTCCTGTGCAGCGCGTCCGCCTGCGGTGCGGCGTGCCTTCTTCCTGTGTGTGCGTGTGTGTTTGTGTTTGTGTGTGTGTCAGAGGCCGCTCGGTTTGATTTATAGGCCCTTTGGACACACAGTACTTTGGACTTGGGCTCTTCTGTTGGAATAGCTATTCCATGTGTCGGAGGAGAATCCACCTGGGTGGTTCTCCACTGATGGGGGTCAGATGTGGACCTGCTTACATGTTCCAAGAGCTCAGGGCAGTGTGCCTTGCTCACAGAGTGCAGGGGAGAAGGTGTTTCAGCTAAATGTGCTTCCCAGGTTAAAGCAACATGCATCCAGCAGCGCAAGACCACATCAAAAGCATCTGTTGCTTCTGAACTTTTCTACAGCTACACCTGCTTCTGGCTCCTGACAAACTAAGAAACATGTCGTTTTTAGATTGGCCGGTTGAATATAATGCTGTTCAGTCACCGTCTTCATGGTTTTGTTATGGCAACGCAGGCTTAGACCTTTTGTCTGGGTGTGTAAAAAACACATTTCAAAAAACATGCATGTTTGGTTAATTGGAGACGGTAAATTGTCCATAGTTGTGAGAGTGAGTGTTTGTTTATGCTGTATGTTCCCTGTCAGTGTAGCACCTTCTACACCAGGGGTCACCAACCTTTTTGAAAACAAGAGCTACTTCTTGGGTACTGATTAATGCGAAGGGCTACCAGTTTGATACACACTTAAATAGATTGCCAGATATAGCCAAATTGCTCAATTTACCTTTAACTCTATGTTATTATTAATAATTAATGATACTTATCTGTGTGGATACACTGATCATCTTAATGATTTCTCACAATAAAAATACATTTTTGATGACATGTTTTCAATAGGTTAAAATCCAATCTGCACTTTGTTAAAATATATAACAAATTGGAACAAGCTATATTTCTAACAAAGACAAATCATTATTTCTTCTAGATTTTCCAGAAAAAACATTTTAAAATAAATTTAAAAAACTTTGAAATAAGATTTAATTTTGATTCTACAGATTTTCTAGATTTTCCAGAATATTTTTTTGTAATTTTAATCATAATAAGTTTGAAAAAATATTTCACAAATATTCTTCGTCGAAAAAAACAGAAGCTAAAATGAAGAAATAAATTAAAATTTATTTATTATTCTTTACAATAAAAAAAACAAATATACTTGAACATTGATTTAAATTGTCAGGAAAGAAGAGGAAGGAATTTAAAAGGTAAAAAGGTACATGTGTTTAAAAATCCTAAAATCATTTTTAAGGTTGTATTTTTTCTCTAAAATTGTCTTTCTGAAAGTTATAAGAAGCAAAGTAAAAAAAAAAAAAAGAATTTATTCAAACAAGGGAAGACCAAGTCTTTAAAATATTTTCTTGGATTTTCAAATTCTATTTGAGTTTTGTCTCTCTTAGAATTAAAAATGTCGAGCAAAGTGAAACCAGCTTGCTAGTAAATAAATACAATTTAAAAAATAGAGGCAGCTCACTGGTAAGTGCTGCTATTTGAGCTATTTTTAGAACAGGCCAGCGGGCTACTCATCTGGTCCTTACGGGCTACCTGGTGCCCGCGGACACCGCGTTGGTGACCCCTGTTCTACACAAAGTCAGGATAGGCTCCAGCTCAGCAGGGATCTTACATAAAAGACACAGGTTGTAGAACTCGAATAGATGGATGGATTTCAGTGTGCTAATCCAATTCTATCCGTTGCCTTACACTGCCTCAGCTTAATAACACTGCTGCACTTATGAAGGATAGAAACACGCTAATTAAACTAATTTAAATAGGTACAGTAATTGTACCTATTTAAATAAGTTGAATGTACCATACTACAGTTGTACCTTAAAGTTAAAGTAAAGTACCAATGATTGTCACACACACACTAGATGTGGCAAAATCATTCTCTGCATTTGACCCATCACCCTTGATCACCCCCTGGGAGGTGAGGGGAGCAGCGGGCTGCAGCGGTGGTCACGCCTGTTAATCATTTTTGTTGTTGTAACCCCCAATTCCAACCATTGATGCTGGGTGCCAAGCAGGGAGGCAATGGGTCCCATTTTTATAGTCTTTGATATGACTCGTGCTTAACGTACCTAACGTACGATCTCAAATTACTTTGATGACTGAGCTATAGTAGCTCAAAACACTTGTGTTTCAAATCAGAATAAATTGAAAACACCACCATTTTAACATGTAACACACCTTTTAAAAAAGAAAACATACTTTTAGATCAATGGTTCACAAATGGGGGTACACGTACCCCTGGGGGTACTTGAAGGTATGCCAAGGGGTACGTGAGATTTTTTTAAAATACTCTCATTGTAGCAACAATTCAAAAATCCTTTATAAATATATTCATTGAATAATACTTCAACAAAATATGAATTTAAGTTCATAAACTGTGAAAAGAAATACAACAATGCAATATTCAGTGTTGACAGCTAGATTTTTTGTGGACATGTTCCATAAATATTGATGTTAAAGATGTATTTTTTTGTGAAGAAATGTTTAGAATTAAGTTCATGAATCCAGATGGATCTCTATTACAATCCCCAAAGAGGGCACTTTAAGTTGATGATTACTTCTATGTGTAGAAATCTTTATTTGTAATTGAATCACATGTTTATTTTTCAACACATTTTTAGTTATTTTTATATCTTTTTTTCCAAATAGTTCAAGAAAGACCACTACAAATGAGCAATCATTTGCCCTCTTATACAATTTAATAAATCCGAAACTGATGACATAGTGCTGTATTTTACTTCTTTATCTCTTTTTTTCAACCAAAAATGCTTTGCTCTGATTAGGGGGTACTTGAATTAAAAAATGTTCACACGGGGTACATCACTGAAAAAAGGTTGAGAACCACTGTTTTAGATAATAAATATTGTTTGAAAATTCAAGGTTTCAAGGAAGTTTATGGTCATACCAGCACACCTTGGACAAATGGAACAAAATATAGCCCAATAGCACAAGAACGATAGTATTTACAGTACATGATCATTTGAATGGAATAGGATATAAATAGGATAGTTTAATAAGAATAGAATAGCATAAATAGAAACATTTAATACAGTACTTTGTGATCATGTAGTGCAAATAGAATGTAAACACAATGAGAGCAAACCAAATCAAACCAAATAAAAGCCCAGTTCAGCACAGTTGGGACACGTGTGCCAGTTAAGGGACATTAATTTTATGAAATAATGTCATTTTTTTTGCATTTACCTTGGAAACCAAAATAATGCAGTGGTACGGATGGAACCATGAGGAGGTTGTATCGCTATATCCACAACACCCATGCTGTATTAAAAAACAACAACAAACTTTTGTTCATCTGCATCTTGTATTTCAGTATTCATTTATCCCTCATTCCGTATTTTTTTCGCCATAGCTTTTATTCTCTCAGGGTACTTTTTCACAGAAGTGAACAAAGAGCCAAACCAACATGGCTACAGCGTGCCAACTATCAGAGTATGCAAGGGACCTCAAATCTTATCGCTAACAGCAGATACGAGCACAAAACCAAACATCCATCCATCCATTTTCTACCGCGTATTCCCTTTGTGGTCGCGGGGGGCGCTGGCGCCTATCTCAGCTACAATCGGGCGGAAGGTAGTATACACCCTGGACAAGTCGCCACCTCATCGCAGGGCCAACACAGATAGACAGACAACATTCACACTCACATTCACACACTAGGGCCAATTTAGTGTTGCCAATCAACCTATCCCCAGGTGCATGTCTTTGGAAGTGAGAGAAAGCCGGAGTACCCGGAGGGAACCCACGCATTCACGGGGAGGACATGCAAACTCCACACTGAAAGATCCCAAGCCTGGATTTGAACCCAGGACTGCAGGACCTTCGTATTTTGAGGCAGACGCACTAACCCCTCTACCACTGTGAAGCCCCAAAACCAAACATCCATCCATCCATTTTCTACCGCTTATTCCAAAAAATGCAATAAAATTGATTCCTATTTGTTATCAAAAAATATTACTCGTCCTTGTAAACAAACTGCGCGTAACACTCATGATTCACTGTATTTCATTATCTCATTATGTCAACTCAATATGCTAACCTCTGGTAAAGATAACCAGAGACACAACTGAAGACCTGGATGGTTGTGTAAGAAGACAGAGAAGTGATCACAGCTCGGTTTAACTGCATGGGTAAGTTGTTGTTGTTGCACGCATGGTTTGCCCAGCCCTTATCAAACTTTAACTAAAAATATCAACCTTGTGTATACTGAAAGCTTCATTTATGGTTGCTGCTTTTGGTAAAAGCTCAACTCTTTTTGGTTTTGCTCAAGTTTGCTTTATTTTATTTAGACTCGTTGGGTTGGTAGTTTGCGAAACACTCTTAGCACGAATGCCTTGTAAGAACTCCGAAACAAGAAACAAAATACAAATAATCTTTGGAAAATACTCAAATGGGAAACACTAAAGATTTTACAGTATATCAAACAAAACTTGAAGTCATCACTGCAATTGTGTGCATTCTTTGACTCAGCTCCCTCAGACTGGAGTGCAAGAGCCATCTGACATCTTTCCTCCTTCTTGATTTCCTCTCGAGGAATTCTAAAGAAACCTTTGTCCTTTTTGCCATTTTAACATTTCCAACAACCTAAAACAACACAAGCATGGGGCAATTTTCTTCGAGAAAGGCAAAATGACGGCCAGAAGTGAAGTGAATTGTGAATTATATTTATATAACGCTTTTCTCTAGTGACTCAAAGCGCTTTACATAGTGAAACCCAATATCTAAGTTACATTTAAACCAGTGTGGGTGGCACTAGGAGCAGGTGGGTAAAGTGTCTTGCCCAAGGACACAACGGCAGTGACTAGGATGGCGGAAGCGGGAATCGAACCTGCAACCCACAAGTTGCTGGCACGGCTGCTCTACCAACCGAGCTATACCGCCCCGACATTTCCAACAACCTAAAACAACACAAGCATGGGGCAATTTTCTTCGAGAAAGGCAAAATGACGGCCAGAACGCTTTGACAACAAACACTCGCTGGACCACCTGTTTGAGCCCCGCATAGTTAATGTGACGTCAGGTGAATAAAAGCTATTAGAACTGGAAAAATGTGTTATTTTATGCAAATATTAGCTAATTTGGAATTTGATGCCTGCAACATTTTTCAATAAAGCTGGCACAAGTGGCACAAAAGACTGAGAAAGTTGAGGAATGCTCATCAAACACTTATTTGGAACATCCCACAGGTGTGCAGGCTAATTGGGAACAGGTGGGTGCTATGATTGGTTATGAAAGCAGCTTCCATGAAATACTCAGTCATTCACAAACAAGGATGGGGCGAGGTACACCCCTTTGTCCACAACTGCGTGAGCAAATAGTCAAACAGTTTAAAATGGGGACATCACTGTGTAAAATATATCACCACGTGGGCTCAGGAACACTTCATATATATATATATATATATATATATATATATATATATATATATATATATATATATATATCCATCCATCTTCTACCGCTTATTCCCTTTTGGGGTCGCGGGGGGCGCTGGCGCCTATCTCAGCTACAATCGGGCGGAAGGTGGAGTACACCCTGGACAAGTCGCCTCCTCATCGCATGGCATATATATATGTATATATATATATGTATATATATATATATATATATATATATATATATATATATATATATATATATATATATATATATATATATATATATATATATATATATATATACACACACACACTCCTCGCGCACTAATTGATTGAAAGAGCGCACACTTGCGGCGTGTTTGCCCTGACACCGCGGTGCGAGCGCAATGATGTCAACTTATTGATGCGAAAATGCATATTAAGACCATATGATTTGGGTGGCAGAGGGGTTAGTGCGTCTGCCTCACAATACGAAGGTCCTGCAGTCCTGGGTTCAAATCCAGGCTCGGGATCTTTCTGTGTGGAGTTTGCATGTTCTCCCCGTGAATGCGTGGGTTCCCTCCGGGTACTCCGGCTTCCTCCCACTTCCAAAGACATGCACCTGGGGATAGGTTGATTGGCAACACTAAATTGGCCCTAGTGTGTGAATGTGAGTGTGAATGTTGTCTGTCTATCTGTGTTGGCCCTGCGATGAGGTGGCGACTTGTCCAGGGTGTACCCTGCCTTTCCGCCCGATTGTAGCTGAGATAGGCGCCAGCACCCCCCGCGACCCCGAAAGGGAATAAGCGGTAGAAAATGGATGGATGGATGGATGATTTGCCTGAGCGTCTAGGAGACACAGAGAGTAACAAACAGTGGAAAATGGATTAAAAAGGACAGATTTTTAAAAAATATTATAATGCAGCTGAGATAGGCTACAGCACTACCCGTGACCACGATAGACTTAGCCTTCCTTTTTATTGTCATTCAAATTTGAACTTTACAGTACAAATAAGAACACAATTTTGTTTCATTAGCTCTTGGTAGTGCAGGATAAAAAAAAAAAGCGATAAGGTGCAGATATAAATAAATAGATTACTGCACAGATAAATACATTGCACTTTTGCATATGCATCAAAGTTTATGAATGTATGTTATATTGTCTTTTTTTTAATTCCAGCGAGTTAATCCATTTTGGGGGGAGTTGAGGGGACAAGCGGTAGAGAATGGACGGATGGATAATTAAAAAAAGGAAAAGAAAATTTTCATTTGATTTTTTTTAATCTCGGGACTTCCTTCGGGCTGGGTTTTGGAAGCCGCATTCGGCCCGCGGGCCGTAGTTTGGGGACCGCTGCCTTAAACACTGTCTTAGTGTGGCTGAAACGGGGCTTAGGCTAAATAATTGTGCGTTTAAGTGGTTAAACGACTTGGTGTAGACATGGCCTAAAGCAGTGGTTCTCAACCTTTTTTCAGTGATGTACCCCCTGTGACAATTTTTTAAATTCAAGTACCCCCTAATCAGAGCAAAGCATTTTTGGTTGAAAAAAAAGAGATAAAGAAGTAAAATACAGCACTATGTCATCAGTTTTTGATTTAATAAAATGTATAGCAGTGCAAAATAATGCTCATTTGTAGTGGTCCTTCTTGAACTATTTGGAAAAAAATATATACAAATAACTAAAAACTTGTTAAAAAATAAACTAATAATCAAATTATAAATAAAGATTTCTACACATAGAAGTAATCATCAACTTAAAGTGCCCTCTTTGGGGATTGTAATAGAGATCCATCTGGATTCATGAACTTAATTCCAAACATTTGTCCACAAAAAAAAAAGAAATGTTTAACATCAATATTTATGGAACATGTCTACAAAAAATCTAGCTGTCAACACTGAATATTGCATTGTTGCTGTTTTTCCCCACAGTTTATGAACTTACATTCATATTTTGTTGAAGTATTATTCAATAAATATAGTTATAAAGGATTTCTGAATTGTTGCTATTTTTAGAATATTTAAAATAAAATCTCACGTACCCCTTGGCATACCTTCAAGTACCCCCAAGGCTACGCGTACCCCCATTTGAGAACCACTGGCCTAAAGATCCACCTGCAAGTGGACATGCAACTTTCCCACACAGGCTCTGTTAAACATGGTGCCTTTGTTTTCTTCTCTCGGGCGTCGTCCCTCGCGTCCCCCCTTCTTTTTTGGAACCTCTCCCGCCGAGCCTCTACTGTTTAAATGGGCCAAGTCGAGACGCGGCGGCGAGTGCAAATCTTGTTTGGTCTGCGTCTGTGAACTTCAGCCCGACTCCACTCAAACAACACCGGCGTGAAAATGCAAAACACCCCCCACCCTTAAAAAAAAAGCAGCAAAATGCCGCTGCGTGGTTACGCAAACGCAACACAAAGTGCAAACGCCGTATGGAAGTTTTATTGTGTAACATAACTCAGTCGAAATGGCTGCAAAATCAGGCCGAGAGCGAGAAATGATGAAAAAGTAGGCAGGGCGAGCGTTAATGATCCCCGCATGCATCATCACGTCCGCGCCCAGTGCGCGCAGCATGTCAGGTCTTAGCAGAGAGTGTGTGTGGGTGCGTGTGGGAGGTAGGAAGCTGTGGGGCTGGCGGAGAGCGCTGCCGCCACTGCGAGCGTCACACTGCTGAATGGGAATCTTCCCGGCAACTTCAGCCGACCGCCGTCTCACACGCGCGCCCCGCGTAAACCCAAGCGGCGCGTCTCCAAGTCCGGCTCGGGCCGACCCACGCTCGGATCGGACGCACCGTTCGCCCTCCGCGCTCGTTACCGACTCCACCGCAACAACATGCCCGCCATCAAGAAGGAGCGCCCGGACGGGGACGACATGGCTCTGGCCGCCTTCAAGCCGTCCGAATACTTGGCCCCTTTAAACGCCGCCGCCATCCCCGTGGTGACCCCGCACCCGCCGCCTTACGAGCACATCCTGGCCCACCACCGCGCCTACTTGGGGCTCCACGACTCAGCGCTGCATCACCAGCACCTCCAGCACCCCACGGACGACTTGATGCTGGAGAGGTTCTCCTCCATACCGGACTTCCAGCCTTTCTTTGACAACGGGGAGCCGTGTATCGAGGTGGAATGCGGGGAAAACAAAGCGTTGCTTTATATTAACAAACTGTGTCAAGGCAGCAAAGGACCCTCGATTAAATACCGGGGCGAGTGGCTCACTCCCAACGAGTTCCAGTTTGTTAGTGGCAGGGAGACCGCCAAAGACTGGAAACGGAGTATTAGACACAAAGGTAAGCTTTATTGCGCATTAGATGAAGGGAAAGCATTTTTCATCCACTTTCAACGAGGAAGGAAGTGGTACATCTATCCATCCATCCATGTTCTACCAAAACTTTTATTCATTAAATTTAAACAGTCATTTTATTTATTAGAGTTCTGAAAACAGTAATTGTATTTAGTTCTAAAACACTCATTTTATTTCTTTTAAAGTTCTGAAAAGAGAAATGTTCATTTAAGTTCCGAAAACAGTAATTTAATACTGTACAGTTCTGAAAACATTAATTTCATTAATTGAAAACAGTCATTTTATTCATTAAAGTTCTGAAAACAGAAATTGTATTCATCAAAGTTCCGAAAACAGTATATTTATTCATTAAAGTTCTGAAAAAAGAAATTTAATTAATCAAAGTTCTGAAAACAGTCATTTTATTCATTAAAGTTCTGAAAGCAGTAATTTCATTCATTAAAGTTCTGAAAACAGTCATTTTATTCATTAAAGTTCTGAAAACAGTCATTTTATTCATTAAAGTTCTGAAAACAGTTATTTTATTCATTAAAATTCTGAAAACAGAAATTGTATTGATTAAAGTTCTGAAAACAGTATATTTATTCATTAAAGTTCTGAAAACAGTCATTTTATTCATAAAAGTGCTGAAAACAGTTATTTTATTCATAAAAGTTCTGAAAACAGAAATGTAATTCATTAAAGTTCTGAAAACAGTAATTTTATTCATTAAAGTTCTGAAAACAGTCATTTTATTCATTAAAGTTCTGAAAACAGTCATTTTATTCATTAAAGTTCTGAAAGCAGTTATTTTGTTCATTAAAGTTCTGAAAACCGTCCTTTTATTCATTAAAGTTCTGAAAACAGTAATTCTATTCACTAAAGTTCTGAAAACTGTCATGTAATTCTTTGAAAACAGTAATTTTATTCATTAAAGTTCTGAAAACAGTAATTCTATTCACTAAAGTTCTGAAAACAGAAATGTTATTCATTAAGGTTAAATAAAGAGAAAATGTATTCATTAACGTTCTGAAAACAGTAATTTTATTAATTAAAGTTCTGAAAACAGTAATTCTATTCACTAAAGTTCTGAAAAAAGAAATTTTATTCATTAAGGTTATATAAAGAGAAAATGTATTCATTAAAGTTCTGAAAACAGTGATTTTACTCATTAAGGTTCTGAAAAAATTTACTTGTATTTATTAACGTTCTGAAAACAGTAATTTTATTCATTAAAGTTCTGAAAACAGTAATTCTATTCACTAAAGTTCTGAAAACAGAAATTTTATTCATTAAGGTTATATAAAGAGAAAATGTATTCATTAAAGTTCTGAAAACAGTGATTTTACTCATTAAGGTTCTGAAAAAATTATTTTTTATTCATTAAAGTTCTGAAAACAGTAATTTAATTCACTAAAGTTCTGAAAACTGTCATTGCATCCACTTTCATTAACTAGTGATATTTCCAAGTAAACTAAAGTAAAAGTACCAATGATAGTCACACACACACCAGGTGTGGTGAGATTATTCTCTGCATTTAACCCATCACCCTCACCCATTGGGAGGTGAGGGGAGCAGTGAGCAGCGGCACTATTTCTTTCAACCAACACAAAGTGAGGCGAAACATGCTCACGCGGGGGTAGAGGGTGATGCCCACCCACCCCCGAGCCCAGCCAAAATGTCTAAAGTCAGAGATGCTTCCAGACACATGCTGGGTACCTCACTGGACATCACTGAAAACAGGCAGTGATTACTTGACGGTGACCTGTAAGACAAAATCGTGACGCTACTCTAAAAGGAGGCGACGCCTGCTTGGGGTTCATGTTCTCCTGCGCTCGCTCACAGCTTGTCTTGTGTTTGTGTCGCAGGGAAAAGTCTCAAGACGCTCATGTCCAAGGGAATCTTACAGGTGCATCCTCCCATCTGCGACTGTCCCGGTTGTCGGATTTCATCACCAGTGGTAAGAACATTTGATCGTGTGTCACTTGTGGTGCAGACTTAGATTAGATTATTTTTGTTGTTTTCGTCGAATGTAGACAAGTTTCAACTTGCATGTGTTGTCTTCGAAGGGTTTTTACCCAAAAAAACCCAACATTTTCTGATCTGGCTTTTCTTGGCACTGCTATGGCACTTAAACCGTATGAAGGATATAACTCAGTACAGTGCAAAGTGTCAAGGTTATCCATAAAGAAGACTCGCATCATTTTTAATGTACGTGTCAAAGGTCTTGCTTTCTGTAGTTTTGCCATTATGTTCCGTACAAATTACGCCTTACTGGACTGCAGTGTGTTTAGCTCCACCCAAAGCAGTTGGGAAGATCTGTTATTGTGGTACCTTTCACAACTTTTGGCAATGGAAATATAAACAAGACTGCAGTACAGACCGGTGGTTTTCAAAGTGTGGCACACTCGCAGTGCCTCAGAGTACAGTTGGTGCCTGCCCTCGAAGGGATGGGTACTTTTCACGTTTGAATCAATGCGGCACCAACTACCAGTAACTGGGAATTGGTACTGGTATTCACTGGTGTCAGTTTTCTGTACTTTTGTGAGTGTTTAATTGTGTTAAAATATTTCATTTGTTTAAACACATTTCTATAATGTAACAAAACAGAGCTGTGCTGTCAGTTGTTATTTAGTTTTCTTACACTTGTTTGTATCATTTGGAAGTACTGTACTGTATTGTATTACAGTATATCGTAAACTTTGCATGCAGTTGCAATCCCAAGGCGTTAGACGGCAGTGGTGTATAGACTGTATTGTGTTGCCTTATCCAGGAAGTAGTCTTTGCCATTTAGTTGAATGTCTTGCCCTACAAAGTGTTTATACTGCAAGTATTGTAATTAACACACACCAGCTGTTTGATTGTAACGTGCATCTTAGTTGTTGTTTTCATTATCAAATTTGGAGGGGTTGAAATACAAACCCTGTTTCCATATGAGTTGGGAAAATGTGTTAGATGTAAATACAAACGGAATACAATGACTTGCAAATCATTTTCAACCAATATTCAGTTGAATATGCTACAAAGACAAGATATTTGATATTCAAACTCATAAACTTTATTTTTTTTTGCAAGTAATAATTAACTTAGAATTTCATGGCTGCAACACGTGAAAGGACATGTTCACCACTGTGTTACATCCCCTTTTCTTTTAACAACACTCAATAAACCTTTGGGAACTGAGGAAACTAATTTTTGAAGCTTTGAAAGTGGAACTTTTTCCCATTCTTGTTGTATGTAGAGCTTCAGTCGTTCAACAGTCTCCACTGTCGTATTTTACGCTTCATAATGTGCCACACATTTTCGATGGGAGACAGGCCTGGACTGCAGGCGGGCCAGGAAAGTACCCGCACTCTTTTTTTTACGAAGCCACGCTGTTATAACACTTGTCTCGCGGAAATAAGCAGGGGCGTCCATGATAACGTTGCTTGGATGACAACATATGTTGCTCCAAAACCTGTATGGACCTTTCAGCATTAATGGTGCCTTCACAGATGTGTAAGTTAACCATGCCTTGGGCAATAATGCACCCCCGTACCATCACAGATGCTGGCTTTTGAACTTTGCGGCAATAACAGTCTGGATGTTTTTTTTTCCTCTTTGGCCCAGAGGACACGACGTCCACAGTTTCCAAAAACAATTTGAAATGTGGACATGTCAGACTACAGAACACTTTTTTACTTTACATCAGTCCGTCTTAGATGAGCTCGGGCCCAGCCAAGCCGGCGCCGTTTCTGGGTGTTGTTGAAACATGGCTTTGGCTTTGCATAGTAGGTTTTTAACTTGCACTTACAGATGTAGGGACAAACTGTAGTTACTGACAGTTGTTTTCTGAAGTGTTCCTGAGCCCATGTGGTGATATCTCTTACACACTGATGTCCCCGTTTTGATGCGGTACCGCCTGAGGGAACAAAGGTCCGTAATATCATTGCTTACGTGAAGTGATTTATCCAGTTTCTCTGAACCTTTTGATGATATTACAGACCTTTGATGTTGAAATCCCTAAATTCATTGGTATAGCTCGTTGAGTAATGTTTTTCTTAAACTGTTTGACTATTTGCTCACGCAGTTGTGGACAAAGGGGTGTACCTCGCCCCATCCTTGTTTGTGAATGACTGAGCATTTCATGGAACCGGCTTTTATAACCAATCATGGCACCCACCTGTTCCCAATTAGCCTGCACACCTGTGGGATGTTCCAAATAAGTGTTTGATAAGCATTCCTCAACTTTCTCAGTCTTTTGTGCCACTTGTGCCAGCTTTATTGAAACATGTTGCAGGCATCAAATTTCAAATTAGCTAATATATTCGCATAAAATAACAAAGTTTTCCAACTTCTTTGTCATGTGTTGCTGGCATCAAATTCTGAAGTTAATGATTATTTGCACAATTTTTTTTTTTATCAGTTTGAACATCAAATATGTTGTCTTTGTAGCATATTCAACCGAATATGGGTTGAAAATGATTTGCAAATCATTGTATTCCGTTTATATTTACATCTAACACAATTTCCCAACTCATATGGAAACAGGGTGTGTACAATAGAATAGAATAGAATAGAATAGAATAGAAAGTACTTTATTGATCCCTGGGGGAAATTCAGCACCACAGTTCGTTGACAATAAACAAATACTATACAGCATTATTCACATGTGAATAATATAAATATATTCTACATATATTCTACATTTAAGTGCAGTCAAGAAGGAACATATGCATTATACAGTCTGATGGCCATGTAAAATGGCTCATGCTAATCGGTAGCATGTCTGTGACAAATCCAGCTAGCACATTTTGTAAAGTGGAGCCCTACTGTACTTTTGAGTGCCTTCTTCTTGGCAGAGCCTTGCATTGTCATTTTAACCTTGCAAGCAAACACACTATGGCCCAAACTTTTATACAACTAAAGGCATTCCTCAAGGCATCCCTTTAAGTCTTCTTCTTTTTGGCAGTTACACTTTTTCTTGTCTTGTGTCAGTAGTCAATTTCTTTATTTATACTTGTGGTGTTCCTCAAGGTTCCATTTTAGGTCCTCTCTTTTTCATCCTTTGGGGTATTTTAACTGCTTATGTTCCAAAAACCTGCAAGCAACACACATATTTGCAGGAAGATTCTCAAGAATACTAAAATGTTGCCATAGAGATGATCTTTGATTAGCTTTTGGGCATAAGGTCCTTAAAAAATAACAGAGGGCTCCTGTATCTCTGACAAAATTAATGGACCTAAATGACATGTCTACTGCAGGGGACACTGGTTCTCGGGATTATACAAAATAACACTTAGAAAATGGAGTTTGACTTTCTGGAAGTGTTGAGTAGTTGAATAGTCCGCTTGACGTCTTGTTTCCTGGCCAAGTGCTTGAGCCGGAGCCCAGGCTGCAACCGGACTGGCCACGTGCAACAAGGGTATAAAAATATAGTATCCTTTGATTTTATGTGAATCAGAACCTATTAGTTCCGCCGGACTTTGATTTCTACCGATAAAAGTACAGAATTTGGTACCCATCCCCACTGCCCCACCACCGGAAAAAAGGACTTTGTAAAGTTTTCCTTTCCTTGCACAATAGAAACAGTTGTTAATGTTGCCTTTGACATACAGTACATTATGTTATCTTGGATTATAGCAGGATTGAAAAGGATGTTTTTCTTCAATTTCAGTGCTTCTCACTTCGAAAACCCCTATAGTGGAGCACCTAACCTAGTGGAATACAGTCGTGGTCAAAAGTTTTCATACACTTGTAAAGTGCGTAATGTCATGGCTGTCTTGAGTTTCCAATCATTTCTACAACCCTTATTTTTGTGACCAAATCTGCTGGGTCAAAAGTATACATACAGCAATGTTTATATTTTGTTACATGTCCCTTGTCAAGTTTCACTGCAATAAGGCGCTTTTGGTAGCCATCCACAAGCTTCTGACAAGCTTCTGCTTGAATTTTTGACCACTCCTCTTGACAAAATTGGTGCAGTTCAGCTAAATTTGTTGGTTTTCTGACATGGATTTGTTTCTTCAGCATTGTCCATACGTTTAAGTCAGGACTTTGGGAAGCCCATTCAGAAACCTTAATTCCGGCCTGATGTAGCCATTCCTTGACCACTTTTGATGTGTGTTTGGGGTCATTGTCCTGTCTGAACACCCAACTGCGCCAAAGACCCAATCTCCGGGCTGATGATTTTAGGTTGCACTGAAGAATTTGGAAGTAATCCTCCTTTTTCATTGTCCCATTTACTCTCTGTAAAGCGCCAGTTCCAATAGCAGCAGAACAGGCCCACCCAGAGCATAACACTGCAACCACCATGCTTGACGGTAGGTCTGGTGTTCCAGGGATTAAAGGCCTCACTTTTTCTCTTCCAAACATATTGCTGGGTATTGGGCGCAGTTGAGTGTTCCAACAGGACAATGACCCCAAATAAACATCAAAAGTGGTAAAGGAATGGATAAATCAGGCTAAAATTAAGGTTTTAGAACGGCCTTCCCAAAGTCCTGACTTAAATGTGTGGACAATGCTGAAGAAACAAGTCCATGTCAGAAAACCAACACATTTAGCTGAACTGCACCAATTTTGTCAAGAGGAGTGGTCAAAAATTCAACCAGAAGCTTGCCAGAAGCTTGTGGATGGCGACCAAAAGTGCCTTATTGCAGTGAAACTTGACAAGGGACATGTAACCAAATATTAACATTGCTGTATGTATACTTTTGACCCAGCAGATTTGCTCACATTTTCAGTACAATAATAAATTCATAAAAGAACCAAACTTCATAAATGTTTCTGTGACCAACAAGTATGTGCTCCAATCACTCTATCACAAAAAATAAGAGTTGTAGAAATGATTGGAAAATCAAAACAGCCATGACATTATGTTATTTACAAGTGTATGTAAACTTTTGACCGGGACTGTTTTTAAAAATAGCAGCTGTAGACATTCAATTGCAGTGTTTGTGTTTTGGCCCAGTTGCATGATGGGAAAGTGCGTTGAGGGAACGTTGCCTTTGTTTATAACCTTGCTAGTCCAGACCCAATAGGCACGGAGTGACATGTTTGACAGTTGTTTTTTTTTTTTAAGCATCAAGCGAACATTTATCCAGAGACAACAAGCTGCCTGATGTGTGTGTGTGTGCGTGAGTGTGTGTGAGAGACATTCACTGTTGGTCAGTAAGCCTCCTCACCTGGCTGGCTGACTGGGGGGCATGAAGCCAAACCTGCAGGCCTCGCAGGTGTGACATGACTACAGCATTGGCTTCCTCTGTCAGCTTTGTACGAGCGCTATCGCCCTCAGATCTGTTCACACAGGTGCGCTGAGTGTGCGTGTGTGTGTGTGCGTATTTTCATTACCACGGCGTGCATCTGCTGTCGCTCCCGAACCTTAATCTTGAGGGAAGGGTGTAAGAGGCTTAGCGAGCGACTGAGTGCGGCGACCACTGATTATTGTGTGTGAGACACGCCGGGCGAGGGCAGGTTAGATAAGTCGCAGGTGTTTGAGCGATGCAGGTAAACTGCTGACACTGCTCCACCAAGGACAATTATACAATTACACCTGGAGGAGGTAATGGCTGGAGAAAAAACAGATGTGCAAGTCTTGCGGAGCACGTGTTCACATCCCCAGCGCGGGGTTATCGTCGATTGACTATTTGGCCTGTCGAGGCTCGTAGTCTTTTTCAATCTCAATCTGCAGACGTGATGGAGTCAAACTTTGTTGTTGACGTCAGCAGGGAGGCTAGGGCCTGGAAGTTGTTGTTGTTGTTATGGCACTCGTTTCCTCATCTGGCGGTGAAGCCTGAAGTATAAACCCGGCGAGTGAATACCACCATGACGCCTTCGGACACACACACACACTTGCACGCACACACAGGCTAAGAATGTCAGCAGTTTCACGCGAGGGCGGCGAGGGTGAGTCGGAGGAGGGACGTCAGCGAGGCTTCTGTAGCCTATGCTGGCGTCTACCCTCCCCAACCCCCCTACACCACCCCGCCCTCGCCCTCCGCCCCTCTGACTCCCCTCAGGGCATGGCAGCCCCGCACCCCCCTCCACCCCGCCCCGCCCCCCTCCGTCGCTCCCTCCCTCCCTCGCTCATGCTCCCTCGCACACACAATATATGCCTGCCTACTGACACAAATTACATCATGCAGACATTTATCTTGGAAAGTTTGACAGCTGAACTTTAAGTGATCCCGCTTCGCTAAAGGCATGAGGCGAGCCGTCGTAAAAAAAAAAAAAATGGAAAAAAATAAATAAATAAAAAATGTGCAGCGGTTTGGGAAGACGCTCAACCTGCCCGCTCAGATAATCTGCAGCGTCAGCGTGAGCTCTTTGTCACGTTAGCACACAAACACTCGACAGTTAGTCATTAAAAAACATTAGTGACGTAACGTGTTCCCACTTGAATGACTGATGCTCGTGTATTAGAGACCTTTCATTCACTGATATATTTATAAAAGTTTGTTGCAGAAGTTGAATCCCGCCGCTCTAAATGTCCTTTTTGTTCATTTTGTATGTAAGCACGCCTCTCTGTGTGTGTGTGTGTGTGTGTGTCTGAGCCCAGGGTGGCTGCCTGATTAGCTAGCTGTGTGTGTGTGTGTGTGTGTGTGTGTGTGTGTGTGTGTGTGTGCGTGTGTGTTTGCTCCTCCCGGGAGAGCTCAGCTTCCTCTGCTCTGTTATTTCAGCGGAACTGGCGGAGGATGGGAGGAAATTACAGTCGCCTCCTCTGGCTCATAAAGGCCCCCCCCCCACCTCCACTCCAATCATGGGCCCCTGTTGCAAAGCGGAATTAAACCCACACGCTCACAAATATTTCGAAAGGTCCAAACATACTCCCGCTTCAAAATAAAAGCCTCTCGTGGAGTCTCCAGGAGGCTCAGTATAGAAGTCGCTGTATGTTGTGTTTTGCATACGTGTTGCTGAAGCTATGCTGCCATGGCAACACCGGACTGGGCCATTGGCTCAGAAGTGTGGTCAGGTGGAGAGTGTTTGTGTGCTTCGAGACTGAGTGACGCTTCAAGGGATGTGCTCGCCGTTTTACGCACGCTAATGGAGATCAATAGCAGTTGCGCTGTCTCGGACATGTTGTGCACACACCTACATCTTGTTTTCATTCAGTTCAGTAATGATTGTCTTTAATTGGCGTCTCATTTCTCAAAGAGGCTGTACTGGGCGCATGTTGCATGCATGAATAAACTGTGTCTGGGACTAAGTTTTCGTAATCCGATTTTTTTTCCAGCTGACTGTTTGCACAATAAGAAAATGTGTTGTTTATCAAGTAAGTACCAGTAAAAACGGGCAGGGGCCCCAATGGGGCCTCAATGTAACTTACTTGCGCGTTTCGATAAAGTGAAAATAAATTGATTCTATAAATGAACAAGGAAGTCGGTCCTATTTTGCAGAATAAAAGTTGCCAACCCTTAAAAAATAGTGTTTTTACGTAAATAAATGAAAGTAATATAATGTATGAATGGATATTTGGGAGGGTTGTAATATTTTTATGCCTATTAGTATAGGAGACATGGACAGCAGCGTGGATCTACCTGAGCTTTATTTTTCGACTGACGTAATGTACGTAACACATAAGTAAATTTGGCACAGCATGCACGTCAATTACGTTCCCTCAACAATCGCTATTTCTTCGGAATCAAATATAATTATTTCTACATATACAGTGTATCTTCATTTATTACATTTAGCCTACCGTATAAAACATTAAAACCAGCGCTTAAAAATCTAACAAAATGTTTTAGTACAACTTTGAAGCTACGGAGCTGCACCGCTTGATGTGCTTCAACATACAAGTATTATTATGCTGTTTGTATTAGATAAAATATATTATCTGGCGTTTTGTTTCCGCAACTTTTCTTACCTTCTGGGACCTGCTGATCTGTATTTGGGATCTGCATAAAAATCCTGAAAAATTGCGCTTTGTCCGTGGCGACGCCATTGTCCAGTGGTTCTCAACCATTTCTCAGTGATGTACCCCCTGTGAACATTTTTTAATTCAAGTACCCCCTAATCAGAGCAAAGCATTTTTGGTTGAAAAAAAGAGATAAAGAAGTAAAATACAGCACTATGTCATCAGTTTCTGATTTATTAAATTGTAAAACAGTGCAAAAATATTGCTCATTTGTAGTGGTCTTTCTTGAACTATTTGGAAAAAAAGATATTAAAATAACTAAAAACTTGTTGAAAAATAAACAAGTGATTCAATTATAAATAAAGATTTCTACACATAGAAGTAGTCATCAACTTAAAGTGCCCTCTTTGGGGATTGTAATAGAGATCCATCTGGATTCATGAACTTCATTCTAAACATTTCTTCACAAAAAAATACATCTTTAACATCAATATTTATGGAACATGTCAACAAAAAATCTGGCTGTCAACACTGAATATTGCATTGTTGTATTTCTTTCCACAGTTTATGAACTTACGTTCATATTTTGTTGAAGTATTATTCAATAAATATATATATTAAGGATTTTTGAATTGTTGCCATTTTTAGAATATTTTTGAAAAATCTAAAGTACCCCTTGGCATACCTTCAAGTACCCTTAGGGGTACGTGTACACCCTTTTGAGAACCACTGCCATAGTCGATAAGCTTCTTCTTTTCTTTTCTTCTTGTTATGGGACATTCATCCTCCGCTGTTGCCATTTCTAATATAAAGTAGTGTAAAGTTCTTACTTATATTTGTCAGTAAACTCGCCATGAAAGCGCTAAAACATAATGGTGTAGTGAGTTTACATTATTCACCCAAGGAACTTTAGACTCGCTGAAAATAGCCGATCTGTGTCACTTAAGGGCAAAAAAATCAGATTTGGTTTGCGGTAGTGTTGTAACGATACCAATATTTTGTTACCGGTAGCGGTACTAAAATTATTTTGGTACTTTTTGGTACTTTTCTAAATTAAGGGGAACACAAAAAAATGCTTTATTGTTATTATATGAGTTGGAAAATTGTGTTAGATGTAAATATAAATGGAATACAATGATTTGCAAATAATTTTCAACCCATATTCAGTTGAATATGCTACAAGGACGACATATTTGATGTTCAAACTGATAAACATTTTCTTTTTGCAAATAATCATTAACTTTAGAATTTGATGCCAGCAACACGTGACAAAGAAGTTGGGAAAGGTGGAAATAAATACTGATAAAGTTGAGGAATGCTCATCAAACACTTATATGGAACATCCCACAGGTGTGCAGGCTAATTGGGAACAGGTGGGTGCCATGATTGGGTATAAAAGCAGCTTCCATGAAATGCTAAGTAATTCACAAACAAGGATGGGGCGAGGGTCACCAATTTGTAAGCAAATTCTCGAACAGTTTTAGAACAACATTTCTCAACGAGCTATTGCAAGGAATTTAGGGATTTTACCATCTACGGTCTGTAAAATCATCAAAAAGTTCAGAGAATCTGGAGAAAACACTGCATCAAAAACCGACATCAGTGTGCAAAGGGTATCACCACATGGGCTCAGGAACACTTCATAAAACCACCGTCAGTAACTACAGCTAGTCGCTACATCTGTAAGTGCAAGTTAAAACTCTACTATGCAAAGCAAAACCCATTTATCAACAACACCAAGGAACGCCGCTGGCTTCGCTGAGCCCGAGCTCATCAAAGAAGGACTGATGCAAAGTGGAAAAGTGTTCTGTGGTCCAACGAGTCCACATTTCAAATTGTATTTGGAAACTGTGGACGTGGTGTCCTCCGGAACAAAGAGGAAAATAACTATCCGGATCGTTATTGGCGCAAAGTTCAAAAGCCAGCATCTGTGATGGTATGGGGGTGTATTAGTGCCCAAGGCATGGGTAACTTACACATCTGTGAAGGCACCATTAATGCTGAATGGTCCATACAGGTTCTGGAGCAACATATGTTGCAATTCAAACAACGTTATCATGGACGCCCCTGCTTATTTCAGCAAGACAATGCCAAGCCACGTGTTACATAAGCGTGGTTTCATACTAAAAGAGTGCGGGTACTTTCCTGGCCCACTTGCAGTCCAGACCTGTCTCCCATCGAAAATGTGTGGCGCATTATGAAGCGTAAAATACAACAGCGGAGACTCCGGACCGTTGAACAACTAAAGCTCTACATAAAACAAGAATGGGAAAGAATTCCACTTTCAAAGCTTCAAGAATTACTTTCCTCAGTTCCCAAACGTTTATTGGATGTTGTTAAAAGAAAAGGTGATGTAACACAGTGGTGGACATGCCCTTTCCCAACTACTTTGGCACATGTTGCAGCCATGAAATTCTAAGTTAATTATTATTAGCAAAAAAATAAATAAAGTTTATGAGTTTGAACATCAAATATGTTGTCTTTGTAGTGCATTCAACTGAATATGGGTTGAAAAGGATTTGCAAATCATTGTATTCCGTTTATATTTACATCTAACACAATTTCCCAACTCATATGGAAACGGGGTTTATATACTAATACCAGTATACCGTACAACCCTAGTGTGCAGTGTGAACGGGTCCTTCCCAACTGTTCAACAAATGACCTCACCCTTGACTGTTGCTGTGATGGACACTCCTGTCCCATCCAACGTCATCCATCCATCAACGTGCTCCGACATGCACAGGCTGGTTGGATGTAAAGGAACACAAGGATGTGGAATCCACCGCTAATAGAATTCCCACATGAGCCTATTGTGTTGATCATGATAGTGCCAGAAACTGCATATTGCAGGAACAACTTTTTGGATCATTATTGACGATAAAAGGTGGCGGCAAGTCAGATAAAGACTGGATGAATTAAATTGCTGGAAGATAAACGAGGGCGGCGTGAGTTTATCTCTGCTTTCTTCGCGCGACGTCACTGACGAGTCAAAATGATTGCATTCCGTAGACGGTGGCGTGTGTGTGTGCGTGACTAAACCTCATCAAAGTGCTTGTTCAGGCCTCGAGGAGGTGTTGTTTGTTGCAATTTAATAGTACCTTGGCTCAGGTGTGTTTGTGGTACAAAACCTTGGCCTCGCCTCCACTTCCGCCGTCGCCGAGATCCAGTAGGAACCTGTCTGCAAAGCTCCCCTGCGGTGGTCTCGGCGGTCCAATCCAAACATGCAGGCAGCAGGAGAATGAGGGTGGAGGAGGGGGTGTGGGGGTGAGACAAGAGGGACAAGGGAGCGTGAGAGGCGTGTTGGCACGCTTGACTGCACCACCACTGACCTCCCAGCGCCGCTCCGCCACTCCGCCCCCCCTTCTCTTCCCTCTGCCTCGCCGCCCTCTCGCCCTCTGTGCCCCCCCCCCCCCCCCCCCCCCACTCCCGTCACTGCAAACCCCCCTGCAGCAACTCTACCACGCTTATCCCCCCCCACCCCCCCTCTTTTGCCCTGTGCCGCTCCATTGGGCTGAAACTGCCGCTCGGCTCAGCGCGTGGGGGCCAAGAGTGCAGATGAATGTGTGTGTGTGTGTGTGTATGCATGTGTGTGTGTGTGTTTCAGGAGGTGGGGGACTTGGTCGCATGCCTGCCCACCCAACGCTGTTTTCTCACTTTTTCTCCCTCCTTTCCCAACAAGCCTCCCAAACCAGAAGCAACTTTTATCTCATATGCAGCGAAGACGCCCACCCAATGACAACTACTGGCCGCCTAGGACGCTGCAACTTTTGCTCTTCTACTTTAGGAGCTTCATCGGTTCTGGGACCGAGCTCTTGAGTCAAAACACTTGTGTCTCAAATCAACGTTTGCTAGTCAATGTTTTGGTGCGTTTGCAAACAGCTAAAATGATGTATTAAGCAAACTATAACCTGCTACGCAAGAATGTACAACAATTCTCAACAAAAGAGGAGGAATATAACTTTAGACGAAAATCTCATTTAAAACATTTGTATGCACGTACAACACTTAAAACCTTTAGCATATAGGTATGTGGAATTAAATTATGGAATGGATTAACCAAATAAATCAAACAAAGCACCAATATGATTCAGTTTAAGAGACTGTTCAAACTACAAGTGTTCACAAAGTACACAGAACAAGAATTATGCATTTTTTTTAATTGAGATCTTATGTATAAAAATAGTTTTTTGCTTACTCTGGTATATTATTTATGTATTATTCATGTGTTCACTGTTCTGTTTCAGAGAACAAGAAAATTGGATAAAATTACTATGGTATGAAAAGGAGTAGTATTAAATAAGCTCTGCTTCTTCCTACCCCTTTTCGGACGTGCTGTAATGAAACAAATGGACATGTGTGATGCATTACATTGATTCAAATGGATGTTCCAAATAAACTGAAACTGAACTAAACTAATTGCAATCAACTGAAATCAATTTAAGCGGTGCTTGACTCCCAAGCTCTTAAAAAAGCACCATTTTAACATGTAAAATGTCTTTTAAAAAGAAAAACAAATTTCCAAGTAAGAAATATTGTATTAACAATAGTAAAATGTAATTTAAGACAAACAACTTTTTGTTTGTTTTTTATGAAGTAATGTAATAACGTACAACATTTACCTTGGAGAAAGGACTTCTACAGTATCTAATTCCGGCTGCTTTTCCGTCAAACACACCATCAGCAGCTTGTCAATATTTTCATTGATAAATTAGATATTATTTTAACATTCTTTGCTGGCATTAAACTCATTATGCTTTAGTGTGGTGCAGGCTAGCAGTACTTGGCCAAGTTAGCTGGCTACAGGATACGCTCTGTCATGTTTTTGATGGTTTATTTCTTTAATTCAATAAAAACATCCGCTTCTTTTTCTCAGCACTGTCCTTCACACTCACTTGTTCTTCCCATGGTTAGAAAACCAAGTCATGTCCATTTCTAGCAGTAAGCTAATGCTGGCAAGTAAGATCAGATGTTTTGGTCTACACCAACTACAGGCGGGGATGCTAGTAACTCACATATTTGCTTGAAACTTAAAACATAACATTTAGCTTTGAGACAATTCTTTTTTTCAAAACTCTTTTAAGTTGACGTACCACTGTACTTCTATTCTTCTTGGGAATTGGTTAGGTTGCAATGTTTAGGCCAGTAATTTTCAAACTGTGGTACGTGTACCACAAGGGGTACATCTGCAAAAAAAAAATCACTTGATGAAAGTACAGTGTTTTATTTTCCTATGTTCACACACAGTATTACTGTTCAAACTGTGTATAATGTTAGAGTGACCAAAAATGTAAAATATACTCGCTTTTTATTGTTGTTCATTATGGCGGTAGTTAGAGGGCCACGTTTTTTCTGAGGTGGTTCTTGATGAAAAGAGTTCGAGAACCTCTGGTTCGCAAGTTTAAGTGACACAAACATTGTAAAATGGCCATGTTGATTTGTTTTTTAGTTTCCAAAATTTCAAAATGATCCCTTAAGTGGACCTGCAAAATGATGACTGTATATGCTGTAATATGCACGCCTGGTTAGTATATGGCGATCCCACTTTGTGTAGAGCAGTGTTTTTCTATCTTTTTGGAGCCAAGGCACATTTTTTCATTGAAAAACACCACCAGCAGAAATCATTAAAAAATTAAACTCAGTAGACAATAAAAAGTCGTTGTCGCAATTGTTGGAAATGAATTCAAACCATAACCAACCATGCATCACTATAGCTCTTTTCTTAAGTAGGTGTACTGTCACGACCTGTCACATCACGCCATGACTTATTTTTTGGTGTTTTCCTGTTGCAGTTTCATGTCTTCCTCTGATCGCTATTCCCTGCAACTGCTTTGTTTTTGCAATCGAGACTATTTAAGTTGCTGCTATCTTTTTTTGTGTGTACATTGTTGTCATGGCATGTACGGATGTACTGTGCTCCACACGCTTTAAGTTTTTGCTGCCGTCCAGCATTCAGTTTTTGTTTACTTTGGAGCCATTTGAGTTTCGTTCTAGATAGCCATCCCTAAGCTTCAAATAAATATTTTATTTTTGGTTTAAGCATTAGATACCTTTTTACCTCCACGCTGCCTCCCCTGTCGTCTGCATATTGTGATCACGACGAACCATCGTCGTCTCACACGACGTGTTCCCGACATCTACAAAGCAATTACCGTATTTTTCGGATTATCAGTCGCTCCGGAGTGTACGTCGCACCGGCCGAAAATGCATAACAAAGAAGGAAAAATACATACATAAGTCGCATTTTTGGGGGAAATTTGTTTTGATAAAATCCAACACCAAGAATAGACATTTGAAAGTCAATTTAAAATAAATAAAGAATAGTGAACAACAGGCTGAATAAGTGTACGTTATATGACGCATAAATAACCAACTGAGAAGGTGCCTGGTATGTTAAAGTAACATATTATGGTAAGAGTCATTCAAATAACTATAGCATATAGAACATGCTATACGTTTACCAAACAATCTGTCACTCCTAATCGATACATTTGATGAAATCTTCTTCCTCGATGTCGCTTCTAAACAACTCTGCCAACTCCAAAGGTATGCGCCGCTTCCTCTTGTCGTTTTCTGCAGCATATTTCACTACGTCCAGCTTGTAAACTGCAGTACATGATTTCCTTTTCGGTGCCATTTTTGTTCAGCCCTTCTCAGTTTGTATAAGTTATCGCCAACGTTGAAATGATCCATTTTAATAGCTACGGCAGTAGCATAAAGCATATAGAAGTTAGCATCCCATGACCCACAATGCACTTCTGCCATAACCCTCCCCCGCGGAATTCTTATTGCTGACATTTTCTTCGTCTCTTCCGCGAATGAAAAAAAACTGCGATTTATAATCCGAAAAATACGGTAGCTAGCGGTTTCCATCTACTAATATGGAGGAGAATAACATGGTTACTCTGCCGAGCTCTAGACAGCACCGACACTCAATAACACATTATTTGAGGATTATGTTTACTGGTGATGGGTCAAATGCAGAGGACAAATTTCACCACACCTAATGTGTGTGCGTGACAATCATTGGTACGTTAACGTTAAAATCCCTGGGCTGTCGACTCGTATACCAGCGCAGCTCTCAAGGCGTTGGAGAATGAGGCTCACACATACAAACTCCGTTTCCATATGAGTTGGGAAATTGTGTTGGATGTAAATATAAACGGAATACAATGATTTGCAAATCCTTTTTAACCCACATTCAATTGAATGGACTACAAAAACAACATACTGTGTTTGATGTTTAAACTCATAAACTTAATTTTTTTTTGCAAATAATTAATTTAGAATTTCCTGGCTGCAACATGTGCCAAAGTAGTTGGGAAAGGGTATGTTCACCACTGTGTTACATCACCTTTTCTTTTAACAACACTCAATAAACAGGAAACTCATTGTTGAAGCTTTGAAACTGGAATTCTTTCCCATTTTTGTTTTATCAATCAATCAATCAATCAATCAATCAATCAATCAATGATTATTTATATAGCCCTAAATCACTAGTGTCTCAAAGGGCTGTACAAACCACATGTAGAGCATCAGTCCTTCAACAGTCCGGGGTCTCCCCTGTCGTATTTTACGCTTCATATTGCACCACACATTTTCGATGGGAGACAGGTCTGTACTGAAGGCAGGCCAGGAAAGTACCCGCACTCTTTTTTTACCGAGCCATGCTGTTGTAACACGTGCTGAATGTGGCTTGGCATTGTCTTGCTGAAATAAGCAGGGGCGTCCATGAAAAAGACGGCGCTTGGATGGCAGCATATGTTGTTCCAAAACCTGCATGTACCTTTCAGCATTAATGGTGCCTTCACAGATGTATAAGTTACCCATGCCTTGGGCACTAATGCACCCCCATACCATCACAGATGCTGGCTTTGCGTCAATAACAGTCTGGATGGTTCGCTTCCCATTTGGTCCGGATAACACGATGTTGAATATTTCCAAAAACAATTTGAAATGAGGACTCGTCAGACCACAGAACACTTTTCCACTTTGCATCAGTCCATCTTAGATGATCTCGGGCCCAGAGAAGCCACCTGCGTTTCTGAATGTTGTTGATAAATGGCTTTTGCTTCGCATAGTAGAGCTTTAACTTGCACTTACAGATGTAGCGACAAACTGTATTTAGTGACAGTGGTTTTCTGAAGTGTTCCTGAGCCCATGTGGTGATATCCTATAGAGATTGATGTCAGTTTTTGATACAGTGCCGTCTGAGGGATCGAAGGTCACGGTCATTCAATGTTGGTTTCCGGCCATGCCGCTTACGTGGAGTGATTTCTCCAGATTCTCTGAGCCTTTTGATGATATTATGGACCGTAGATGTTGAAATCCCCAAATTTCTTGCAATTGCACTTTGAGAAACGTTGTTCTTAAACTGTTTGACTATTTGCTCACGCAGTTGTGGACAAAGAGGTGCACTTCGCCCCATCCTTTCCTGTGAAAGACTGGGCATTTTTTAGGAAGCTGTTTTTATACCCAATAATGGCACCCACCTGTTCCCAATTAGCCTGCACACCTGTGGGATGTTCCAAATAAATATTTGATGAGCATTCCTCAACTTTATCAGTATTTATTGCCACCTTTCTGAACTTCTTTGTCACGTGTTGCTGGCATCAAATTCTAAAGTTAATGATTATTTGCAAAAAAAAATGTTTATCAGTTTGAACATCAAATATGTTGTCTTTGTAGCATATTCAACTGAACATGGGTTAAAAATGATTTGCAAATCATTGTATTCCGTTTATATTTACATCTAACACAATTTCCCAACTCATATGGAAACGGGGTTGTACTATCGGACAGCCACACCAACTATCATTTTTGACACAATGTATTTGTGGTGTTGAGATTCCTCTCATGCATCACGAAGGTCACAAGGTGCGCGGCGGTTGCTAAAGCGTGTTTTTGCAAACAAACCGCGTCACGGCGGGCTGGGGGAAAAGAGCCACTTTGTGATGACAGCAACAAACAACATTGTTATCAATAGTGTTTTTGTCCTCTGGGGGGGAAAAAAACATCTCGCCATCCTTCTGTACTGTCGTCACGTTCTTGGGGAACTAATCAAGACGATGTTATCTGGAATCATATGGAGGTTATTACACTGTGGTTGCTGTGAACACTAATCAAACCGCTACCGTACTTCAATCTGACCGTTAGTCGAGTTACGCCATTGTCGTGTTTGCATACTGCGGGAACTCAAGCTAACAAACTAGCGGCTAATTGCCAAACCAGGCGCGCACCTGTGAAACTGGCCTCGGCGGTTTCCGTGAGACTAAACAAAATAAGAATTCGTACGTCGTGACGATCGGGCTCGCACACAGAGGACACGCCGTTTGTTTTGGCCCTTTTTCATAGCGTGGTAATGACCGCTTCACCCCACCCTCATGCCTCCTGCACACTTTTTTTCCTTCCTCTCTCCTTCCCTGTCATCTCCTCACCCCCTCCTTTTCCTTCCCTTCGCCTTCCCCGAAGAGCTCGCGCCAAGTCGGACCGCCATCCCGCCTCCACACAGTCGCGCACACACACGCACGCACGCACACACGCACGCACGCACACACACACACACACACACACACACACACACTCACACACACACACGCACACACGGCGAGGTAACGGCAGACAGGCGCGTGACTCATTAGGCATTCGTCCCCTAGGGAGTTTGCTGGGGGGGCGCGTGCGAGGGGAGAGAGCGCCGCAGCTGCAGGAATGTCACGGGCGGCTACCACTGTGTGTGTGTGTGTGTGTGTGTGTGTTCTTGTATTGCTACCCTTCTTGAGACATCATCAAGGAAAATTACCGTCCATGTGAGGACCGGTGAACAAGTTGGGACACAAATCATGGTCCCAATACGGCAGGGGTGTCAAACTCAAATACAGAGCCAAAATTTAAAACTGAACAAAGCCGCGGGCCAAGGTTGAACAAATTAACCTTTTAATAAGGACCCAAACACATTTTGCATTAAATATTGAACAAGCAAGACTTGTATAACTTTATAGTGACAAGCAAACTTGAGTTTCAAATCATAATAATGATAATAATTCAAAAATATCAATGGCATATCAAAAATACAATTTTAATAACAATTTGCAGCTTTCTGAGGTAAATATCAAAATAAACTTTTTTCCACAGGCTAATAATACATTTGAAAATAAAATAACAATAATGAATGAATGAATCAAACATTCAGGCCTTTTTACTGCTCAGTTCGCGACACACTGATCTAATGTGATGTGCCCAAGTCGGATATTGTAGAATCTCGGAGGAGTTAGTGCTGCAAGGGATTCTGAGTATTTATTCTGTTGTGTTACGGTGCGGATGTGTTTGTCATTCTTGTTTAGTGTGGGTTCACAGTGTGGCGCATATTTGTAACCGTGTTAAAGTTGTTTATACGGCCACCCTCAGTTTGACCTGTATGGCTGTTGACCAAGTATGCGCTGCATTCACTTAAGTGTGTGTAGAAGCTGTAAATTTTACCTGCCTGTGCCGGCACGCTGTTTGTAAGGAGGAAAAGCGGACGGGACGACAGGTTGTAGGGGAGGTCAAAAGTAGCACGTCCCCAATATTGTTGTCCGGTTGGAAATCGGGAGAATGGTTGCCCCGGGAGATTTTGGGGGGGTTGGCCAGTAGAAGTATTAGCGGTGAATGCGGTGTATAATACCGGCGGGCCAGCTCTAATGTTAATTTGATATTGCCACAAGGGCCAAATGAAATTAAAAGGCGGGCGAAATTCGGCCCGCGGGCCAGAGTTTGACACCCATGCAATACGGAAAACCATAGCATCTAATAGAGAACGCCCCCTTTGCACCCCTGGTGGTGAAATCTATCAAAATTAGGGTGGTCCCACAAAAGGAGGGATTTTTCAAATTGACTGTGTGTCGGTTTTAAAAATACCCCCTCTCTGGTCATAATATGAAATAACAAGTGTGTGTCGGAAATTAAAATGCACCCCCTTTGGCCTAAATTAATTTAAATACATTTTTTTTTATAAATAGACATACTGTAAAAACTTGAAGGAAATAATGAAGAGGGGCGGTATAGCTCGGTTGGTAGAGTTGCCGTGCCAGCAACTTGAGGGTTCCAGGTTCGATCCCCACCTCTGCCAACCTCGTCACTGCCGTTGTGTCCTTGGGCAAGACACTTTACCCACCTGCTCCCAGTGCCACACACAATGGTTTAAAAATGTAACTTTGATATTGGGTTTCACAATATAAAGCGCTTTGAGTCACTAGAGAAACGCGCTATATAAAAATAATTCACTTTACTTCACATTAAAAACCTATTACAAACAAAAAATAATAAATAAAACAAAAAAAAAACTAGAAGCAGTCTTTTTCTCAGTGTCCACTTTTTTCTTATAAAATTGGGAACAATTTCTCATATTCTTTCTGTTTCGGTAATATTGCAATATTTCCTCGTAAAATTATTACCTTATTTAAAATGATTACTTTTTAACGCAAAATAGTGACATTTGTCGTATAAAATTCTGACTCTTATCACAATATTGCCAATGTTTTTGTTGTTCTTGTAAAATAGTGACATTTATTGAGTAAAATTATAACTTTTGTCATAATTTTTGCCAAGTAAAATTCTGATTATTATTGTAATATTGCCAAAATGTTAAAGTTTTCTCATAAAATTGTGACTTTTTTCCAGTAGAACTACGACTCTTTTCATAAACTTGCCAACATTTGAAGCTTTTCTAGTAAAATTCAGACTGTTATTGAGTTAAATCCCGGCTTTTATCATAACATTGCACAAATGTTTGTTTTTTCTTGGAAAATTTTGACTTGGGTTGATTAAAATTACGCCTTATATTGTAATACTGCCAACATTCTTAGTTTTTCTTGTGAAATTCTGACCTTTTTCTTGTGAAATCCCAACTCATTTTTCACATCAATCTTTTTTTATATTTGCATAGTATTTATATATTATTAATGTTGTAAATACAAATATTTATATATCTAAAAAGGCTGGTCTTCAAGAGGTAGGCATTTTTCGGAGGTCTCAAGAATGTAACAAATACAAGAATGCGTGTGTGTGTGTGTGTGTGTGTGTGTGAGAGAGACTGTGTGTTTTTGTGTGTGTGTGTGTGTGTGTGTGTGTGTGTGGGAGGGTGTGAGCTTGCTAATGCTGCTCAAAGCCAGCGGCAGTCCACCTTTCAGGAAATAACGCAAGGAGTGATGGAAAGAAATGTGACAAAACAAACAAACAAACAACAATCTTATTATTCGTATTTTCCAGCACTTTTAAAAGTCAGAAATAGATTTAGAGAGATTGATTGCCTTATAATTGCCGCTTGAATTCAAACGCCTTTGCTTGCCTGAGTGGTGAATTGTGTGGTACTCTATATTGTTAACAAAAAAAGATGTTGCTTTTGAGCCAATTTCCCTTTCTCCATTGTGACACAAGTATAAATACACGTCTAATAAATATGTCTAAAATGTTTATTTTACCATGCTAAATATTGTGGTCCATATATTTAATAATACTGTACCAGCCAGGGATAGGTACACAATTTGGTATTTTTATAGGCACTGGCTGAATTCTGTCGGTACTACCATGTAAAATCAAATGGTGCCATATTTCGATGCAACTGTCATGTCCAGTGGCAGACTAAAACACTTGGCGAGGAAACAAGCGCTCAGAGCGGGTTCAAACAAACTGCCTTTAGGTAATGTTACAATTGTCAATGCCAACAAAGCAAGTATGCCCGTTAGAAAACCATTAAACTTAAATTAAGGCTCTTGTTGCGATCCGCTACTTGGATCACCACATATTATTGTTTATACTTCCAGTTGTTGTATCACTCCGTCGTTCTACCCACTTACTTCCTGTTTAGTAAGTCACCATGGTTGCTCATTGATCCCACCTGCTAATCACGGTCCCTGCACATCTGTCGCTTTAGATTACTTCCCTATTTAAGCCCGTCCCTTTTACATTATTCTTTCTGGGTTCATAATTTGCTTTCACGCAAAGAGTTACGCCTGCACTCTGTCACGTATGTATATTCTCGCTAGCTTTTCACGCTAAGCCATTTGTTCATTCCAGCTCTCATGCTGTATGTTTTGTTTTACTCTTTTATGTGCCTACGTGCCAGTTTAGTTCTCATTGTTGTATATCCTAGCTTTTATGCTAGCGTCTTTGGTTTCCTTTTGTTAGCTCCAGTGTTTTGTTTCTTAGATCCTTTTAGTAGAATAAATCTGTTAAAACTTACCTTTGCTGTGTTCAATTTTGATGCATCCTCGAGGGAATCGAACCCGGTACACGATGCCACACAGGCGTAATAGCTCTACTTTTTTAAAATGCGCAAGCTTCAGGCTAATAGGTATCCTAATGATTAGCATTACCAATTTTGCATGCCGATTTCAACACCTCCACATTTGGTAATGAAAACTACAACTAAGATGCACGTTAGAATCAAACAGCTGGTGTGTTGTAAGTACAATACTTACAGTATAAGCACTTTGGGGATGGCGTGGCGCGGTATGGAGAGTGGCCCTGCCAGCAACTTGAGGGTTCCTGGTTCGATCCCCAGCTTCTACCAACCTAGTCCCACCCGCTGTGTCCTTGAGCAAGACACTTCACCCTTGCTCCTGATGGGTCCTGGTTAGAGCCTTGCATGGCAGCTCCCGCCATCAGTGTGTGAATGTG
This sequence comes from Nerophis ophidion, assembly GCF_033978795.1. Taxonomy (NCBI): domain Eukaryota; kingdom Metazoa; phylum Chordata; class Actinopteri; order Syngnathiformes; family Syngnathidae; genus Nerophis; species Nerophis ophidion. Next base: position 79,840,143 of record NC_084616.1, read on the forward strand.
TGTGTGAATGGGTGAATGTGGAAATAGTTTCAAAGCGCTTTGAGTACCTTGAAGGTAGAAAAGCGCTATACAAGTATAACCCATTCACCATTTACTTTTTAGGGCGCGGCAAAAGACTGGCAGATTCAGCTTAACCGCAAAGACTACTTTCCAGCGAGCCAATACACTGTAGCTTATGCACTACTGCCATCTAACATCTTGTAATTGCAGCTACATGCAAAATCTGCTATATAATATTTACAAATTAGACTAGGAAGTGTAAAGACAAACAATATTGGTAGCACTGAGTACCGGTATCGATTCCCATGTATTGGAAATTGGTACAGTATCAGTTCAGATCCATCCCTAATACTACCTTCTGAAATCTATCCCCTCAACTATGTAAGACTGCTCCAAACAAAGCAACAATATGTGATGAGCTGAAGCACAATAACTAATAGGGCACCATTTACATCATGTATTTAGTCTTCTTTAGTTTAACCAGTTCTTTAAAAAAATGTAAGTATTTTTCGTTTTGGTGGCACAGTGTGATGTGTCGCGCTCTTATTGTGAAGCCGGAAGTGTGTGCGTATGTGTGAGAGAAGGTGCCTTGACAAGAAGCCAATGTGTTGACGAGAAATGTGATGGTTGTCAATAACGAACATACCTCTCGATTCCCTCATTATGGTCTGTCGATTCTATTGGACTTTATCTAATTACAAAACCTCGGTTACACAAATAAGCTTATTTACCTTTCGGATGACGGCGCCGATCTCTTTTTTTTTTGCACAAACCACCTCTAGTTGGAACAACGTTAGTTGGCGACATGAATGACATCTTGTAGCACTTGGTCTTGATTTAGCTCAGCCAGCATAGTTTGTTGTCCTCTGTTTGCTGTCCATGTAGAATAGAATGGACTTTATCGCCATTATATTTGCATATAACGAGATTAAGGATGTGGCATTCATGCTACCGACGCCATCCTCACGTTCATGTTTCGCTTGAAGATTTTCAACTCGATGTATACCGATCATAAGACGCTTTGTTGCTGCAATACTAACTAATTACCTCAGTTTTATTTGAAATTCCATCAAAGGTTTTCACATCGCTCTAAGGCCCCTTCTAAGGCTACCCAGGGTAAATCCCACCTAACTTTATACTTGTCCACACGCACACAATGGTTGTTTAAGACCCCCTAACCCCTCCGTCCTCCGGCACAGTGTTGTGGTATTTTAATTAACTGGAGTCCAGTGTGCTGTGGGGCCCTATTGTAGTGAATCACACCTGAGACATCATAAATTAATCAAATCTTTAATGGAAACGTGAAAGAAAACAATGTGACAAAGAACATTTGACATCAATCAATCTAGGGATCTAGCTATCTGGTCAGGACACTCTTTTGCCTTCACCTTCATTGTCCAACCCATTTTGGTGACTTTATATACTCTGGCCCTAGACGTTGAGTCCGCGACATACATGGCAGACAATAACTGAAACAGTCTGCTTTGCCCGTCCAAATGCATTCACTGTTTTCCGTAGTCTTCCCTCGACAGCCAGGTAATAGAAAGCACAGGCTACCTTTTTTATCACATCCCAGAGAGCCCGCATTCTCGTTGTCTCTCCTTCGTCAAATGGACAAAGTTTTTCGGTAAGTAGAATCACAGCTGACCTGGACATTGGAAAGTTCTCTTGCCGTCTGAGAAGTGTTGTATCCCAAATAGCTGCAATCGCTTTCTCTTATGGTATTCATGTGTGATTTCCACAAGCATCTGTACAGACGGAAGAAGAAACACAGCCATGTCTGGATGACTCATCTTCATATTTCTAGTGTTTACCTCCGAGTGGAAACAGGTTGTTATGAAGATGGCTGTGGCGCGTTCTTTCTGACGTCACTTCCTGTGTGGGGCAAGGTCTTTCTGGCGTCACTTCCTCTCTGAACTCAGTTTGTAAACGATCAATGAGTCCATACAAAATTAAGAGCCAGGAGATTCACCAAATACACGGCGCACTTACCCATGTAAAAAATTATCCAAGGGGGCACCTTAAATGCTGGTTTAGTTAAATACTTATTCGTTTAATGGGTTATCCGGCTCAATGTAGACAGGGTCTAACTCATCACACTGACGTGAGACGCGATCACCGCCTTCTGGCGGTCACAACAAACCCTGATTAATCCAAGATTTTTTTTTTTTAATTATTCACACAGTAACATTGTCAGCCCTTGTTTTTAGCACAAGTTGAATAAAAAAGTAGAAATAGGGCGGCTGTAAACGCGTCGTGTGTTCAGAGGTTCTGTGCACTGGTGATACCGAGAAATTGTACTTGTGTTTATTGTCACATATGCACACCTGCTGCCTTGGTTCTTGGATCCACCTTGGTGTGAACCTCTGAAGTCAAGTCGTTCTTCTGCTCCTCTGCTGGCTAGTTAGCCGTCCGAGCAAACGGAGGTGAAAGTTTTCTTTCTTTTAATGTCCAAACGCAAAGCCCAGATATTTGTGTTGGATCCCTGACTTGTCAGAGAGAAAGCGTGGGAGGCGATATTCATAGCGGTGCTTTTAGTGGGACTTTTATGAGAGACTTTTTTCCAGGTCTGAAAGGAGGATGACCACACACAGTAAGGTTGCCTCAGCTCACACGCACACACGCACCGCACGAGCGTTCAGGCGTCCTTCCTTTTAGCGCTCCTACGTGGGCCGCCAGGCGTCTGTTTTGCTGGGTTTTTTTTTTGTTCATGTGTGTGTATGTGTGTGTGGAAGAGCACCTCCCCCGTTCTGCGGAAGTGTTGCCGGAAGCAGTGGGAGCTTACCCCCAGTTCTGCGTCAGTGCAACGAAAGAAAGGATGGGGGCTTTCCGGGAAGGGAGGCGAGGGTGTGTGTGTGTGTGTGGGGGGGGGGACGAGGGGGGAGGTCGGACCCCGGGTATGTCACGGCCAATGTGGGTGCGTGTCTCCCCACTCGCATACACAGTGGGCTCAGACAAGCTATTCTTGTACAGTATATGCTATATTGCTGGCATGCTCCGTGTAAAATCCCCGGCTTTGGAGGGGAAACAGCATATGAGGGCCAGGAACAGGTGTGTGTGTGTTCTTGTATTTCTACCCTTCTTGAGACGTCAACAAGGAACAGTACCTTCCATATGAGGACCGGTGAACAACTTAGGACCGAAATCATGGTTCCAATATGGCAAACTATTGCATCTATTAAAGAGCCAAACACTACAGTCTGTGAACAATGCTCCAACGTCAGGATTTTTTGTTGATTTTATGTGCATTGAAAAGTAAACATTGAAAGGTGCAAAGGCAGCAATATATGATAAAATAAGACGGCAGCTAAAGAAGGACTTCCCTATTCATACCCAAAAAACCCGCTAGGTGAACTGCTGATTTTACAACTTCCAGTGCTGATGTAAGACAACCCGCATCCCTTATGTGACAATACACTACGCTACTAAGACTATAGTGGCCATTAAGAGTTTGGTTAACAGGTCCGTGGCTCGTTTGTCATCGGCCTTAAACACATTACAAAAAAAAAAAAATAGAGATCTCATTAGCACCCCTTGTGGTGAAATCTATCAAAATTAGGGTGGTTCCAAATAGGAGGAATTTTTCAAATTGACTGTGTGTCGGTTTTAAAAGTGCTCCCACTCTGGTCAATGTATGAAATAACAAGTGTGTGTAATAAATTTAAATGTGCCCCCTTTGGCCAAAATGTATTAAAACAAGTACAATAAATATGTATATAGAGACATACTGTAATAACTTGAAGTAAATAATGAAGCTTAAAAACCAATCACAAACAAAAAATTCCAAAATAAATGAACTAAAAGCAGTCTTTTTTTCAGTGTGTCGACTTTTTTCTTATAACATTTGGAACAATTTCTCATATTCTTTCTGTTTCTGTAATATTGCAATATTTTCTCATAAAATTATTACTCTTTTATGTGAAATTACTACTTTTTAATGCAAAATGGTGACATTTGTCATACAAAATTCGGACTCCTATTGCAATATTGCCAATTTTTTGTTTTTCTTTTAAAATAGTGACATATTTTTGAGTCAAATTATGACTTTTGTCATTGTTTTGCCAAGTAAAATTACGACATTTTTCATAAAATTGCACATTTTAAGCTTTTGTTGTAAATTTGCGACTGCTATTGAGTAAAATTCAAAATTTTATCATATTATTGCACAAATGTTCAGTTTTTCTTGTAAAATTCCGACTTGCGTTGAGTATAATTACGACTTTTAGTATAATACTAGAGGTAGGCATTTTTCATGAGGTCTCACAGCGTGTGTGTGTGTGTGTGTGTGTGTGTGTGTGTGCAGGAGAAGAGTGCATGTGTGTTTCCTTTTTAACAAGAGCAATAAAGGGACTTGGACTTGGACAATTTGCATTGACCAGATGTGTGTGTAACCAATGTGAGAGTGTTTTGGTTTGCTGTCCTTGATGTGATGTGGACTCACACCCCTGCCGTCGTAAGTCCAATCACAAAGTCTTCAAATACGAGACCACTACTCGTGGAAAGCAAAGAAGAAAGAGGTCAAAGTGCTTCTTTATCTCAGGCCAATAAAGGCATAGGAAAGCGAGAAATATGGCAGAAGTTTGTGGCTTGCTCATCCTGGGGGATGTTTTCAACGTCCCCCCCCTCCTCCTTCCAACTCTCTTTAATGTCTGCCATTTGAGAGACTCCGGAGGGGCTGCACCTGTTTGCCTCTTGGCTAGAGCCCCCCCCCCCCCCCACCCCCCACCCCCACCCCCCACCATCGCCCTCCTCCCTCCGCCAGCTTGGCTGCCACTCACGCTGCACCGCCTCCTGGGATGCGAGGAGCGAGGCGAGGCGGGAGAAGGGGTAGCGGGGGTGGGGAGGGGGCGGCTGAAGAGTGGGCTTGCGTGTGGTGGAAGGGATAGCTGGAGGGCTGCAAGGCGTCTCCGAGTATGGAGCGGAGATGTCGGCGGAGAGAGAGAGCGGGGGACGAGGGAGGAAATGTCCACTCTCCCACACCACACCTTCCTCTTGTGCAACTTTAGCTCTCTTTTAGATGTTTTTTCTCTCTGACCTTGACTTGTATAAACCAAAAAAAACACCCCCAAAAAAATACACACTTTATCCCTTCTCCAAATGTCTTCTTTCTCCACTCCAATTTCCTCCTGTTTGTTGTCTGATAGTACCATGATGGTCTGCATTGGTCACCCAGCATCACTTCCTGAGGCCCCAAGCTGCAGACTGTTCCTTATTCTTGCCACGCTTCTCTCTTCAAGAGGGCAGCTTATAAACAACTTTAGGTCCAGTGTATAGTCACCCAAAATGATGGACGATAAAGGTGAAGGAAAAAGAGTGAGGAGAGTCCTGACCAGATATCTAGATCCCTAGATTGTGTAATCTAAAATGTTTTTTGTCACATTGTCTATCTTCGTGTCCAGTAAAGATTAGATTTTTTTATGATGGCTCAGGGGTGATTCACTACAATAGGGCCCCACAGCACACTGGATTCCAGTTAATTGAAATACCACAACACTGGATAGTGTTCCGATAAGTAAAATTTAAGAACTTGCACACAAAGCAACACTGGAGGTGACTATGACGTGCGCATTTTCCGCCCACGCGTATTACGTTGCGTTGCGCTGGTGGACGGCGGGTGGGAGGGGGTCTTAAATGACCATTGTGTGTGTGTGGACAGAGATATGGTTTGGTGGGATTTACCCTGGATTACCTTAGTGTAAACGGGGCCTCAGACCCTACAGCAGGGATGTGAAAAATGCTTCCCGCGAGATGAGTCAATGTAAAATTGCGCTGCATTTTTAACTTAAACTGTTTTCGTAAATGTGTCCACTGGATGTCGCATTAGAAATTCTGTCAGGCAAGCAAATAGTTTATATTGTTGCGAGCAAGTATACCAAGCAAGAGGTACACGGTAAAGCCTCCCACTCCACCCAATGTAAAACAAACAGGAGTAAATTAAACAATAGGTAACCCCACTTAAGATGCTGCATGACACATTGATAAAGTTGTGAGAAGAATAGAGTCTTCTGCGCAAATTTAAAGAAAGTGAACAGTGGAAATGACTAATTTGGTTGTTTGATAAATAAAATATTTTTTTATTTTTTTGCTTTATTTCCTTTTTGTATAATCCTAGATGGGATGTGACTTATAGTTGAATTGCTCTGTAGATACACTGAGATTAAGTCTTAGTTCATTGTGTTCTTCATGATGTTGCACCATTATTTCCTCAGAATTTTCAATTAACTTGAGATGTTTTGTCAGTATTTTTAGAATGTGCTTGTTCTGTTTTGGGCCAAGGTAAAAGGTATTTTGAAGTTATTATGCCATGATTTTACCCGCCCGGCCCATGTGGGAATAGGTTGTTCTCCATGCCCTACAGCATATATGCAGCATGTGTCTTTGAACTTTTGACTGGTTCTGTATAAAGCAGAAACTAATAAAATTAATAATAACTAATGTTGGTGTATCTGATATTGATAATGACTCAGTTATTTAAATATAGTTAAATTACCAATGATTGTCTCACACACATTTGTGGCAAAATTATTCTCTGCATTTGACCCATCACCCCTGATCACCCTTTGGGAGGTGAGGGGAGCAGTGGGCGGTAGCGATGGCCATGCCCGGGAACAATTTTTGGTGATTTAACCCCCAATTCCAACCTTTAATGCTGAGTGCCAAGCAGGGAGGTAATGGGTGCCATTTTTGTAATCTTTGGTATGTTTCGGCCAGGGTTTGAACTCATAACCTACCGATCTCAGGGCGGATACTCTAACCACAAGGCCACTGAGCAGGTAATATATTATAAAATATTAATAATAAATAAAAAAATAAACAAAAGTACAAAACCACAGACAGATGTCAACATAAAACCACAGACAGATACATTCCTGAATTGCCTTAGAGAAATATAGCAACCCACAAGCACACAAAGGGCTTATCAACCACCAATATTTCAATTGCGATTCAACATTATATTTTGTAAAGGCTGAATTTTGGATGCAATTTTTGTATCCGACTTTAAAAGATGGTTTTGGTGAACCTAATGTTGTGCTACTGTATATCAAATTCCTACAATAACAGAAAGAGATGCAGTCACAAGGGATGTTCTCTATGTCTTGTACGTACCCAAATTAAAACTCAACCACTTGTAATCACGGAATGCATCGAAATGGTTGGAAAGCTGATTTCATAAAGCCATTTCTTTTCGCTCGTGCAGAACCGTGGTCGCCTGGCTGAGAAGCGCACCATCCCGCTGCCCCCCAACCGAGTGCCCAAGAAGGAGCTGGCCTCCATCTTCAGCAGTGACGACAGTGAAGGTAGCGAGCGTGCCAGCGGGGAGCATAGCCACATCAAGCAGGAGGACGAGCTGCATTACAGTATAGTCAGAAAGAGGTAAGGCCGTGTCATGTTTACATATCTGGCTAATTAGCTTTGAAAGGCTCCTTGGAGGACAAGAGGACCACTTCAATAATATCGTCATGGCTTGGTGTCGTCGTTATTGTCCCAGCTTATGCATCTTGACGTTATGTCGTCTCATTGAGGCATTTTTCACGCCGTCAAAGTGCTGCGCTTGGTGTGTGCTTATGCGATTATACATTAGCAAGTATGGCTTCATTTTACGTTGTTGCACTTTTGCACAGCTCCAGTGTGAAAGGACTCGCATTGGAGCCTGCGTTCATCCTGATAGACTTCTATTCTTGTAGCCCAGTTAACAAGATTGAGGATCTTCGCACATCAAGTGATTAATTCCTACAGAGTAAATTAGACTAGGATTAACTGATGGAGGAGTGTGTGTGTGTGTGTGTGTGTGCTGCGTTAAAGCATGCCTGCAGGAATAGAAATAAAAAAACGTTTAAAAAACGGAGCTGTTTGGCTTGGACAGACACACATTAGCCTACAAGTGAATTCAAAATTGAGAAATTTGTTGTCAAAATTGGATCTAGAAATGATCATTAACACGTTAATTTTGTCTCGCATTGACTATTGCAATTCTCTCTTCACCCTTTTCAACCAATCAATGCTAAAAGGACTTCAGACTGAACAAAATGCGGCTGCCAGACTTTTGACCGGTGCACCCAGAATAGCCCATATCCCCCTTGTTTTATCCAGTCTTCATTGGCTTCCAGTTAAATTCCGCATTGAGTTTAACATTTTAGTCCTGACATTCCATGCGTTGCATGGTGGGGCCCCTCACTACATCACGGACTTGTTACACCCCTACTCCTCAGGGCGCAGCCTCCGGTCTTCAGTCCAGGGTCTTCTAAAGATCCCGAAAACTTGTTTTAAAACCTGTGGAGACCTGGCGTTCCAGGCTATAACTCCCAGACTCTGGAAACATTTGCACCAGTCCTTCCGTGATCTTGACTGTGTTGAAACTTTTAGGAAACATTTGAAAACTTCTCTCTTTAGTAAAGCTTTTTGTTAATGCACCTTTTAGCTATGACTTTTAATTCAATTTGTATCCTTTTTATTATGTTGCCCCTGTTGTTTAAATTGAATTGTTGTTTACCTTCACCTATGTTTTGTACAGCGCTTTGTGATTTTATCTGTGAAAAGCGCTTTATAAATAAAATGTACTCACTTACTTACAAGTGGTATCCGTTATCTTGACTAGAACGACATGTTTTATTCATGGTAACGCAACATAATGAATCAGCAAATGGGTGTAGATACAATTGTCAGATAATAATCACCTTCATAAAGGTCACAGTGAGGTCATCTCATTGGGTTGAGTCAATCAGGCTGTTGCTCTCTGATGGCGTGTACGCCACACTGTCGCCACACTACATCATAACTGAAAACCAGCTCAGTGGCCTTGTGGCTGGAGTGTCCACCCTGAGACTCGTCGGTCGTGAGTTCAAACCCAGGCCGAGTCAAAATGGGACCCATTGCCTCCCTGCTTGACGCTCAGCATCAAGGGTTGGAATTGGGGGTTAACTCACAAAATGATTCTCGAGGGCTGTGCACGCCACTGCTCACTGCTCCCCTCACCTCCCAGGGGGTGACCATAGGGATGGGTCAAAGCAGTGTGACAATCGTTGAGACTTTAACCATAACATGGAAAATAAATTGCACCCTTTACAATAAGTCTTTTGAAGACTTTTAGAATAGGAGTGGCATAAATTTGCGGTCAGTCGATGCGTAAATAAACACATTTGTGTGATCTCGAAATTTGACTGTGGCCGAATGTAATGCAGCGGCTCTTCATTGATTAACCTCAGAAAGTCCCCAGCTGTATTATTAGCAGCTTGTGCAACCTCATTAGGGGAGGGGATGTTTTTCATGTCTTGAGACTCGCGTGTGACATAGCGGACAGCACACCAACTGTGACGCTTTAAATGGATCCACTAACCTCATTTAAGAGGGCTTCTCATCCCCCTGACACTTGCGCCGCTGGCGTGTTAAGATGATAATGAATTTAAAGAACACTTATGACTAATATGTCAGGCTTTTACCCTTTGAAAGGCGACGGACTCGCTGGAGCCGCAGCTCCAGTCTGTCCCGGGCATCCGTCTCAGCCCCGCTTTATCCGCCGATGCAGGTCTGGACGAAAGGGATAATGGGATGTCCAATCACAGAAATGTGATTTCCATTGACCGCTGCTTCGTAAGTGAGTCGCAGAAGGGTCCTAACAAATTGGATTTGCCCAATGGATGTGAAAAATACAGGGCGTCCCTATATATATGTGTGTGTGTGTGAGAGAGAGGAAGTGTGTATCATCAAGGCTCCCGGCTGCTATGTGTTGTACACACTTGTATGCGACAACCTTCATTTAGATTGAGGCCAATGATGCCAAGTATTTATCCAAAATATGCCATCCTAACGTAACCTTGGACAACCTTGGTGATTGGTTGTTTAAAGGACAGATGTTAGCTTTTCTTTCTGGAGGTTTTGTCGCCTTGAGCCACGGTATAATACATTGATAGAAACTGGCACTACCTTTGGAATTTGGTGTCAGTGCTGCATGTAGGCGTCTATTTTGGCCCATATATAATTTATCAACAAGACTTCATAAGTGTTATACAAAATTAATATAGCCGTGTAAGTTCTAAGACTACAGCCCTGATCAAAAATACAAAATGGTTTGTTCCACCTGGACAGTGGCAAACCTAACTTGGAACAATTAACACAGGCGTCATAACATCATCAAAACTCACCGTAGCAAAGGAGGAAGGTATAGTCAGGAAGGTATGTTTTCACTTTTTAATCTTATTGCCTGTAACGGTGGTGCATTCAAAGACCCTTGATCAAAATAAAAAACAGGCAACACTAGCTTTTAAAGACAGTGGAATATATATAAATATACCCATATATATATATATCCATCCATCCATCCATTTTCTACTGCTTATTCCCTTTTATATATATATATATATATATCTATCTATATATATATATATAGATATCTATATATATATGTATATATATATCTATATATATATAAAAAAAAAAATATATATATATATATATATATATATATCTATATATATCTATATATAGATATATATATATATATATATATATATATATATATCTATATATAGATATATATATATATATATATATATATAGATATATATATATATATAATATATATATATATCAAACAGAAATTAAGCTGTTTGGCCCAAATACCCAGCAATATGTTTGGAGGAGAAAAGGTGAGGCCTTCAATCCAAAGAACACCAGGCCCACCGTCAAAGCATAGTGGTGGTAGTATTATGCTCTGTGCCTGTTTTGCTGCCAATGGAACTGGTGCTTTACAGAGAGTAAATGGGACAATGCAAAAGGAGGATTACCTCCAAATTCTTCAGGACAACCTAAAATCATCAGCCTTGGGTCTTGGGCATAGTTGGGAGTTTCAACAAGACAGTGACCCCAAACACATGTCAAAAGTGGTAAAGGAATGGCTAAATCAGGCTAGAATTAAGGTTTCAGAATGGCCTTCCCAAAGTCCTGATTTAAATGTGTGGCCAATGCTGAAAAAACAAGTCCAAGTCAGAAAACCAACAAATTTAGCTGAACTGCACCAATTTTGTCAAGTAAAATTCACCATTGTAAAAAAAACAAAGCTGTTTTCAATCAAATTCATGCTATGATTAGTTTTAAGTGCATGTATACATACAGAGAATGTTTTTATGACATTGGATTTAGGGTGGGACAGGTGGCTCTATAGGGGTCCTGTGTGCGGGGTCCGTCCCAGAATTTGGTTGGTTCAGCATATCATAGCAATCCCTGGATAAGACACAACGCGCCTGGGACTTGTATAGCCATGACTTCCAGTTGGATTGTATACTTAGCGGCAAAATTGTTTGTTTCAGTTCATTTAGACTTTGATTAAAAAGTGCTGACTAAGAATTTGGGTAATTACCCAACGACCATCTGCATAGCCAACTGATGTCTTCTGTGTAGCCTACTGGGAAATACATTTGCAGCTGAACAAACCATTTAGCACTTAATCACCTTAATTTATTTAAGACATAGTATTACTGAATAAAGTCATAATTGGTGATGAGCTAAATTTAATGAAGAGGGTATGGAACATATTTAAATGAACAGTTAAGTGTGAATTGTGTTTCTAAATATAAATATAAATGTTGAAATGTAATAAATTGATGTACAATTATTCCGTTCTGGGATCCCAGAAAACACCACATTATTAACACGTAATATGCCTTTTAATGAAAATAAATAAACTTCAGGGCTGTCCACATTTTTTCCACGAGGGCCGTATACTGAAAAATGGTAGAATGCGGGGGTGTCACTTTGATACAAGTTGTACAATAAAGATGCTAAAACCAATTCAAAATATGCTTAACTATTTGAAAAAAATATATATATTTTTTTGGGGGGAATAGGTGACATAGCAAATAGTGTTCTATCAAATATACCTCATTAATAATTAATTAATGTAATGTCCAGAACATGTCAATGGCCAATGAATAACGAGCTGCGGGCTGAAAATTGCCACATTTTTGACACCCGTGTCCCAAATCACGCACATTGTATCAAAAACAATACAGTAGAATGTACTGCAGATAATGACATTAGTTTTATAAAATCAAGTCATTAGCTACTTCAACATCAAACACACCATCAGCAGCTTCTTTACATTTTCATGGATATATGTCCGCCCTTTAAAAATGGTTTTAATATTAAGGTTTGGCGTTATTATAGCCTTTATTGACTGCTTCCATATGGTGGGATTGTAAAGTGCAATGCTCGTACTGCTTCTTTGGTCGTGGATTTCGATTATTTCTTTCTTTAATTCAACAAAGATCATTCACGTCTTCTTCTTGCTACTGTCCTTCACACTCACTTTCTTTGTTCCCACGGTTGGAAAAACAATATAATTGCTGGCTAGCTATCAGTTAATGCTAGCAAGACACCTCAATGTTCTGGTGGGATCATACAGGTGTCACTCTGGCATTCACTTTATACCAACTAGTGGTGGGGAGGCTGATTACTTCAAGCATAACTGGCAAAAAAAAACTTGTGAGCTGTGGTTCTGGTAAACCGGGGAACCGACTTTATTTCTAATGCATTTTGTCTTCTGGCAGTATTGAACAACTGTGTCAGTCCCTTCTTCCAGGCATGAGGTCCCGGACCCTGTGAATTTACTGGAAACGTCTCTCTTCTCAGTGTTAATTAGAGAGCTTCGGGGGTGGGTTCATGGTTTTCCGGAAGACATTTTTGTTTGAAGCCATTACACTCATTTTCCATGGCCAAACTGTGTTAGTGACAGTACAAATAACTTGTTGTCTTGTACATTTCATGGCGTCATGGTCTTTATCTGCAACTAATTCTTGTGAAATGTGCTATATGAAAATTAGTGCAAGGGGTAAAAAGTCTAGACAAATGTAGTGATGAATAACCTATATGATTCTGATGATGACACTATTTCTTTTTGTGCTGTTGGAGGAACAACAAAAGGGAGATGTGAATCCCAGTGACGTTTATTTCTATATTTTTGTTCCTACTTCTGCTTGCTTGGCTTCTGGCTATGTGTGCCATAGTATGAGCCCAAAACAAAGCAGATGTCACCATACAGGCTAAGCATTGGATAATGCTTTATACTATTTTAATATATTCTGGATACACCTCTAGTAAATCTCCAAACACCATGTTACCCCGCTCTCGACTTGCTTCTCTCTCTCTCTCTCTCTCTCTCTCTCTCTCTCTCTCTCTCTCTCTCTCTCTCTCTCGTCTACCTTCACATCCCCGCTGTCCTTCTGTCAGCACTTTGCCAGTGGCGGTATGAGACGTGGCGTCTGGGTGCCTGAGCCGCCAGCTCCTGCCAGCTCACACTGTGACCTCCAGCGTTGCCACCTAAGAATCTGCACGCCAAGGCCTCAGCGGGGCACCGTTGGGTGTTTGTCCTTTCCTGTAGTCTGGACTGTTCTGAATTGTAGATCCCTGTTGTAAAGTGAAAAGAGCAGGAAAAAAACAACACATAAACATAGTTTCTCAGAATCATGACATTATGCAATAGACTTTGCTTTTCCTGAAATTTGGCATCAGATGTGTTCTTGAAGTCATATGTTTGGAGCAACTTTGAAGCAGTAGAAACCTTCAGATTAAGATTGATTTGGTTTTCAACCACAATTTTCCATCAAATACATCTCTAAGGTCCGACAAACTTAACTGTCCTCATGTATGACAGACAATAAGTAACATATGTGTATTTTGCCTTTGCTTTGTTTTTAACGGCTTCTTTGCGACACCTGTTCCATAAAAAAAGACCAGGCTCAACAATAACACTGCAGGTGTTATTTTTAGTCATCAGAGCAATGGTGTCCAAAGTCTGGTTCACCAGCCATTTGTGGTCCGCAAATAGGTTTTTATTGGCCCACAAGTTGTACACATATATTTTTTTAACATGTCATTAAATATGGCCTGCATCAGTACTAGAGATGTCCGATAATTGATTTTTTGCCGATTTCCGATATTTCAATATTGTCCAACTCTTAATTACCGATTCCGATATCAACCGATACCGATATATACAGTCGTGGAATTAACACATTATTATGCCTCATTTTGTTGTGAGGTCGCGCTGGATGCATTAAACAATGTAACAAGGTTTTCCAAATTAAATCAACTCAAGTTATGGAAAAACATTTATTATTGAAGTCACAAAGTGCATTATTTTTTTTAACATGCCTCAAAACAGCAGCTTGGAATTTGGGACATGCTCTCCCTGAGACAGCATGCGGAGGTTGAGGGTAGCGGGGGGTGTATATTAAAGTGACCTGCCATCATGGAAAGAAAAAAAATATAAAAAGAAAAAAAAAATCTTATATTGTTATATGTATCCAGTGATTATACTTTATAAAGTTATTTTCCATTTAACTTCACCAGTTTTAGATTATTTTTATTCAAAATCGCTGAATTTTCACATTTGCAGTTCAAATACTGAGAAGAGACTTGCGGTGAGTCAGCAGCCAGTTGAGCCTCACCATGGATTGCGCAATGACTCAGCTAACTGCTGGCTGCTGTGCAGTGAGACCGTATTACTATTGGAATTATATTATACATTTCCATAGTTTAGTTAGCTGAGGTGTATAATGTACAGTGTATTTTGTCAACAGCTGTATGTGTGTAACGTATTTCTTGTGCTGGGCAATCATAAAATGGCTGCAAAGACGCACTGTGTGAGGCACCTGTTCTCTCGCCTCATGGTGGTAGAGGGCGCTAGTGATCCCAATCAACATTCTTGCGATTACTCGGCTGCAGAATAAGTAAAAACAAACTACAGCGATAGTTTATTTTTTCCTCTCTTCTGGACTTTTAACATTGAGGATTACATACCGGTACCTAAAATAAAACCATTTTCTAAACTGGACTTTCAATCGAAGCAGGAGGTAATAATTAAAGGAATACCAACGCTGGAGCTAAAAGGTTTGCTTCAGACAGTGATCTCCATCGAGACAGAGAGACTTTTAAAACTGAAGAAAGATAAGGAAGACTTCTATAAACAAGTTATCGATGCTTTTGTTCAGAAGGAGCGGCGCATGGACTTAACTTATAAGTATAGGTAAGACCATAATAACGTTTTTTTAATTAGATGTGCTTTTTTGTGTGCTACAGTTTGTATGTGTAAAGAATGCCGGTATGAGATTTTAAACATAACCCGTTAAGGCCTACTGAAAACCACTACTACCGACCACGCAGTCTGATAGTTTGTATATCTATGATGAAATATTAACATTGCAACACATGCCAAAACGGCCGGTTTAGTTTACTAAATTACAATTTTAAATTTCCCGCAGAGTTTCCTGTTGAAAACTTCGCGGAATGATGATGCATAACCAATATATTGCGGGTTTGCGATATAGAAACTGACTCTATCGTGATATTCGCATATACGTTCTCACGCAGTTGATTTAGGCTGCGGGCATTACACTACAGGCTCTCCTCGCTCTTTCCTGTGTCTCCTTCTCACAGATATGTAAAACAAGCGGACCTTCTTACAGACACCACATACGTATACGCCCTCGCGGAGCAGAGAAGTGGCATGGGTAACATTAGCTGTGTGGTGCGAGTGGTAATACGAGAGAAAGAAGGTGCCAATCTGGTAACAAATGAAGGAAGAATTAATTCCCAAGAAAAACAGCAGGGGGTCCATCGTCTGGCGGGGGTTTGGCTTCAAGCGGGAATATGTCGAACAGACAACCGTAATTTTTCAAGTGTGGGTCAAAAGCGTTGCTACAAGAAGTAGCATTACTGCTAATATGTAGCATCATTTGAAAAGTCACCCGCTAGAGAATGAAGAGTGCTTGAAACTCTGCATGTCAGCATCTCCGTTCAGTGCCACACCCACAAAATGCCGAGGCAACCATTTACACATCAACACCGTATGAAAAAAAAAAAAATCAACAACAGAAGGAGATAACGTCCGCAGGAACCCATAACATAGCGAAGGACATACACTATTTGATTTCCTATTATGCAGCTCATTTTTATTTGACAGTTATTGAAATACCTTGTGTGACATCATGCACAAAAGTGCACTTTATTTTTTTTTAACTATTGCAGTGGCATTCTGTACAAAAAGTGCACTTTCATTTAGTGTTGTTTTGATGTCATTTTAGTGACAATAAGCACAAAAGTGCACTCATAGGTTGTTTTAAAATGTCTCTGACAATCTTGCACTTTCTGTTTTGAAAGGACATGAATGTTTGTGCCACTGCTTAGTAATGTTTAATAAATACAGTTTTGGTCAATTAACTTACTTGAGTATATATTAATGCATTATTAAGAAGAATGTTTTAATGTAGAAACATACAATCATCATACTGCTGTGATTATATGTGTGAAGTGTTCATTCAAGGCGAAAAGGCAAAATATGGATATATACATCACGTATCGTGATATGACCTAAAAATACTGAGATATTAAAAAAAAGGCCATATCGCCCAGCCCTAATACAGTTTATTTAATATACTGTATATACATACTTGCCAACCTTGAGACCTCCGATTTCAGGAGGTGTGGGGTGAGGGGGCGTGGGGAGGAGGCGGGGTTGGGGGCGTGGTTTGGGCGGGGGCGTGGTTAAGAGGGGATGAGTATAATTTACCAACTCGACTATTTCATATATATTTCATATAAATATATATAAATATATATATATGTATGAAATACTTGACTTTCAATTAATTCTAGCTATATATATTTATTTTATTATATATATAAATAAAATAAATAGTTGAATTTCAGACGGCACCTATCAAATACACAGTAATAAAAACACAGTTGTTCTACTAACTCTACTGTGCTTGCTTGTTATTAAAAAAAACAAAAAACAACACTTACCTTTTACTATTTGAGTAACTTTTACTCTGCCATTTGCGTACTGGCGAGAGTCACTTGCCGTCAGGTGCACAACACCACGTAAATCGTTGGCCAATCAAAAAGCAACCCCATAACGCTATAGCCAACATTCACCAGGAGATGTCAACAGACAACATAGAATCACTATTACAGACGGCATCGCCATGGCTGTAACTTCCTCGTTCTTCTGCTTCGTCTCCTTGTGTGTGCAGTTTTTTTATTAAAAATCCGTAGATGTTGTAACGTGATTGGGCAGGCAAGCTGTTTATATAACAGGAAAGCGGACGTGAAAACAGGCTGTCCGCACTCATGTTCGCGTGGAGCTGGAGGGGGTGTGAATTTCGGGAGATTTCCGGGAGAAAATTTCTTCCGGGAGGTTTTCGGGAGAGGCGCTGAATTTCGGGAGTCTCCCGGAAAATCCGTGAGGGTTGGCAAGTATGTGTATACAATATGTAAATATTACATAAATGTTACATTTTATATTGCTACTATGGTACACTTTTAGTCTACATTATACCTGCAATATTCTTTCCAGCCTTACCCTTTCCATCCTATGTAACCAAGCTACTGTGTGAAACAATTTCCCTTGTTGATCAATAAAGTTTTTCGAAGTCTAAGTTCAGTTTTGGACGTAGTTACAGAGTTTTGTCACCAACATGATGGAGAGTTGGAGTTTTAACAGCCTGCAATCACCCCGGCGTCTGGGTCAGTGTGTCTCTCCTGTAGTTCAGGATAAAAGGACAGAGTTGGCCAGTGAGGGGATGAGCTCAGGATAAAAGGCCGGCTTGTGTCCTTCTTAGCGACCACTAATAATAATAGCCCCACATGCCATCCTTAGGCTCTCGTCCTTCCTAACTCGGGCTTTAGTGGCTCCCGTGGGAGCGCTGACTCAGGTGACTGGGTTTTAAACTCCAGCCGCCTCTCCATCTCGCGGGGCTTGAGTGTGACCTTGCCGCCACCCATTGAGAAGAAAAAAAAGGAGGTGGGGGAGTGGTGATAGTCCTCGGCCCCTCATTAGGCGGGACAGCTCAGGAAAAGTGCGCTAATTACCTCACTAACAATGTCCTTTCCGTTCATGGCTTAGAGCGAGCAAGCGGCCATGGGATAATAACCCCATAACCTCCCGGAGAAGTTCAGGACAGTATTATCATGATCACTTTGAGTGACGGGCCGAGGGTGGCGTTTTAACGCAGCTATTTGATTGATGGGCTTGGCTTCCAGCAGGGTGTCGGGCGTGGTTTGTTAGCATTTCGTCTTGACATATGACTTTTAAAGCACTCTTTTCTGCATTTCATTTTCATTGTGAAGAAAAACCCCTCACCCTCCCAGACAAGGACGGCTTCAGGTTTTAGAGTTAGCGTCTCGAAAAGAAGTCTATAATTAACGTAAAATGTTTGCTGTTCGCCGGCCAATGGAGTGTCTCCTTGCTTAGGTGACCGTCTGACTGGTTTCTGAGTCATCGCCTCTGTGACACTGAGAAACGAGCGTCGGGGCCAGCATTAGGCCCCTCCATACTCACCTTCATCTTTTCTGGAGCTTTTTCAAAAATGTATGAAAAATGGAAAAAAATAAGGGGGGGGGATACATTTTTTGTTTTAATATGGTTTCTGTAGGACAAACATGACACAAACCTCCCTAAATTGTATAAAGCACACTGTTTGTATTAAACATGCTTCACTGATTTGAGTATTTGGCGAGCGCCGCTTTGTCCTACTAATTTTGGTGGTCCTTGAACTCACCGTAGTTTGTTTACATGTAGAACTTTCTTCGACTTTTTCGGACGTGTATTATTCCACTTCTTTTTCTGTCTCATTTTGTCCACCAAACTTTTAACATTGTGCGTGAATGCACTAAGGTGTGTGTTTTTGATGTTATTGACTTGTGTGGAATGCTTATCAGACATGTTTGGTCCCTGCATGACTGCAAGCTAATCGATGCTAACATGCTATTTAGACTAGCTATATGTACATATTGCATCATTATGCCTCATTTGTAGCTATATTTGAGCTCATTTATTTTCCTCTAAGTCCTCTTAATTCAATTTATATCTCATCACACACTATCTTTATGTAATATGGGTTTTGATTTTTGCGGCTACAGACAGATTTGTTTTTGTATTTTTGGTCCAATATGGCTCTTTTAACATTTTGGGTTGCCGACCCCTGTGTTAGCGTGTAGAGAGCAGCCTGGCGGCCCGCAGCCTGACGTTACGGCGGCAGCCTGTAATCATAAGGCTGTAAAAACCCCAAATCCGGCGGCCGCAAACAGTGTGGCATCGTCATAGCGGTGGCAGCGGAGCACCATTCACCGCTTCTGTCCCATAAACGGCTGCCTCGCCGAGTCACAAGCGAGACCCCCTTCAGAGAGTCCTCTGGTTCCAATCAGGATTATTGTGAGGATGCTTATGACATCACACAAAAAAAGCTCTACTTGGGTGATAACGTGACAAAATAAGGAAAACTTAGCTGGAAAAAAGTCGAGCCTGAGCCTCCACAAGCTGTTTGCCATTAGGCGTGACTACATTTCCACTACACTCCCCCTGAATGCTAAGCGGCTATTTCCCATCATTATGGCATTTAATGCGATCAGGATGGTAATCAGATTGCAAATGAAATACCCCCATGACACAGTTGTGTGGGTCTACTGGCGAGGAAAAGAGGTAATTGCTGGAGAATTGGGCCGCTTCAGCCAACTTTAAAAGGTAACCCTGTTTTATTGGGGGGTTTTTTCAGGGTGTAGGGGCTCTCTGCTGTGTGGGTTTTGAATTTAAAGAAAGCATAAGGATACGTTTTCTGCACCAGAGCTCCCCCTACAGTCGGGAAGTCCCTGTCTCTGCAAAGTTTTAGCAAGCACAAATTCAGTTCAGTTTATTTGGAACATGCATACGATACAATGTGATGCATCACACATTTGCAGTTGTTTCATTACAGCACGTCTGAAAAGGACTAGGAAGAAGCAGAGCTTATTTAATTCTACCCCTTTTTCATACCATAGCAATTTTATCCAATTTCCTTGTTCTCAGTAACAGAACAGTGAACAAATAAGTAAATAAATAATATACCATAGCAAGTAAACAAATATTAAATACATAATTAATCTTTGTCTCAATGAAAAAAAAAGGGTTCAAGATTTTCATCATAATTCTTGTTCTGTGTACTTTGTGAACACTTGTAGTCTCTTAAACTGAATCATATTGGTGCTTTGTTTGATTTCTTTGGTTAATCCATTCCTTAATTTAATTCCACATACATATATGCTAAAGGTTTTAAGTGTTGTACGAGCATACATATGTTTTAAATGAGATTTTCCTCTAAGGTTATATTTCATCTCTTTTGTTGAGAAGAATTGTTGTACATTTTTGGTAGCAGGTTATAGTTTGCTTTATACA
Source organism: Nerophis ophidion (assembly GCF_033978795.1). Taxonomy (NCBI): domain Eukaryota; kingdom Metazoa; phylum Chordata; class Actinopteri; order Syngnathiformes; family Syngnathidae; genus Nerophis; species Nerophis ophidion. The sequence goes on from NC_084616.1 coordinate 79,860,346, forward strand.
TCATTTTAGCTGTTTGCAAATGCACCAAATCGTTGAATTTCGGTCATTAATAAATAAAGGGTTTGTATGTTCTCTATATCCAACATTATGTATTCTATTCTAATTGATATTTTTTGTAACACAGTTAGTGAATGAAGTGCACATTTGTATTTGTTTCCCCTATATTTTTACACAGTAACTCAGATATGGTAACACCAGTGAGCAGTAAAGAATATGAAGTGATTTTTGGTCTAGAACATCCATCCATCCATCCATTTTAATGTTTAGCTTTATTTATTATTGATGTGCTTCTTGCTACTTTATATTTTTTTACAAGTCACTTAGCACGCACACGAGTGTCTCAAAGGGCTGCAGAAGCCACAACGACGTCCGCGGTTCAGCGCCCTCATAAGGGCAAGGAAAAACTCACAACCAAGTGGGACGTCGATGGAAATGACTATGAGAAACCTTGGAGAGGACTGCAAATATGGGTGGTGAGAGTCCAGTCCATAGTGGATCTAACTGTGAACTAAGAATGTTCCAAACGGGGATTTATGCTGCCAATTCCGATACAGATCATCCATGAGTGAGATCGGCCGGTAACATTACCAGTACGGACCAGCCGTACCAACTGTAAATTTAAAATGAGTGCTATTGACAGTTGAACAATATCAGCACAATATTTCAACTCAACGCAGTCACAGCTATTTTTTTTTACCCAGACATGATCAAAAATAAACTGAATAAACATATAGATTCACTCGGCCACAACAGTAAGTACACATGCACACTCTCAGATCGATTCAGAGGTGCTTTTAGCAGCATTTATGTCACTGCATGTCCCACGTCGGTGTTATGTGCACGCAAAGATTATATGAAAATAATACTTTATCCTCCCTTTTTGTGTTTTCTCATAAGCTAAAGCAGACAGAGCGGAGATGAGCTCCTCCCCCTCTGACTGACAGCTTGACTTAATGTCCAAATAACTGCTTCCACCTCGTTGTGACATCACACTTAGCCAAAGAAAGGAATCCAGAACCACATCCAAGCACAAAGCAAAATGCATGAACGCTATGATTTGACGCTTTGGCATGGTTTAACACGATTATCCAACATTGTAACAACATTTATTAGTCAGAAAAGACGAAAACCATCATAGCTTTGATGTAGGTGATACAAGTTACAATGCCATAACGATCCTCATTGTAAGCCCATCCATCCATTTTCTACCGCTTGTCCCTTTCGGGGTTACGGGGTGTGCTGGAGCCTATCTCAGCTGCATTCGGGCGGAAGGCTGAGTACACTCTGGACAATTCGCCACGTATTGACAGACAACATTCACACACTGGGGCCAATTTAGGGTTGCCAATCAACCTATCCCCAGGTGCATGTCTTTGGAAGTGGGAGGAAGCCTGAGTACCTGGAGGGAACCCACGCAGTCACGGGAAGAATGTGCAAACTTCACACAGAAAGATCCCAAGCCCGGGATCGAACTCAGGACCTTTTTATTGTGAGGCACATAAACTAACCCCTGTACCAACGTGCAGTTAACAGCTAAAGGAGCTAAATTAAAATTAATATTATCAGTTTTTAGTCTTGTGTTATAAGTTACTTAGTTTACTCACCTTAAAGGGGAACTGCACCTTTTTCAAAACTTTGCCTGTCTTTTAAAATCATTATGAAAGACAGTTCATTCGAAATAATAAATAAACATAATTAAGTCTTCTTACAACAGAGCCAATGGGAGCTCCTCTATTTCACCCTCAAAATTCAAAACATAACTAGAAATGTCCGATAATGGATTTTTTCCCGATATTCCGATATTGTCCAACTCTTAATTACCGATCCTGAGATCAACCGTTACTGATATATACAGTCGTGGAATTAACACATTATTATGCCTCATTTTGTTGTGATGCCCCGCTGGATGCATTAAACAATGTAACAAGATTTTCCAAAATAAATCAACTCAAGTTATGGAAAAAAATGCCAACATGGCACTGCCATATTTATTATTGAAGTCACAAAGTGCATTATTTTTTTTAACATGCCTCAAAACAGCAGCTTGGAATTTGGGACATGCTCTCCCTGAGAGAACATGAGGAGGTTGAGGTGGGCAGGGTTATTAAAGTAGCGGGGGGTATATATTGTAGCTTCCCAGAAGAGTTAGTGCTGCAAGGGGCCCTGGGTATTTGTTCTGTTGTGTTTATGTTGTGTTACGGTGCGGATGTTCTCCCAAAATGTGTTTGTCATTCTTGTTTGGTGTTGGTTCACAGTGTGGCACATATTTGTAACAGTGTTAAAGTTGTTTGTTCGGCCGCCCTCAATGTGACCTGTATGGCTGTTGACCAAGTATGCTTTGCATTCCCTTGTGTGTGGGAAAAGCCGTAGATGTTATGTGTCTGGGCTGGCATGCAAAGAAAGTGCCTTTAAGGTTTATTGGTGCTCTGTACTTCTCCCTATGTCCGTGTACACAGTTGCGTTTTAAAAAGTTATATTTTTAACTTTTTGAAACCGATACCGATAATTTTGAAACCGATACCGCTAATTTCTGATATTACATTTTAAAGCATTTATCGGCCGATAATATCGGCAGTACGCTATTATCGGACATCCCTAAACATAACCATTCATTAATACACCATTTACATTTCGTGACTTGAATACTAACCAAGTATTAGGGATATTGTTACTGTAAGCGCTAACACAAACAAACTATTTATAGCGGTGCCGTGATCGCTACAGTGTGTGGATTTGTTAACATTATCGAGTCATCTGCTGCTTCCATCCTCGCTTTCCTGCATAAATTATGCATCTCACCCGGACAGAAGAAGTCTGAGTAGGTATTCCCACAAGTTGGTACACTTTGGCATCCAATTAGAACCCGAAAAGATGCTTGATGCCCCCAACCCTTTTCTTTTTTCAGGGTTATGAGACATTCTTCATCTAAATGGGAATCATTGTAAGCCGTTGCGGTTAAAGAAGAAAGTAATTCAGGTATAATTATTTGTGCATTGTAAAGTGGTGAATATATTATTGTTCCGACCTGGTTATGAGATGACTTTTTAATTAACGGTGTACCTCAGACAAGACAACTTATAATTCACAACTGTGCAAACGGATTATTTCCCATGCAGTGCATGAAAAACATAATTTACGGACCCTACTATTTCCCCTTCACCCAATTTATTTTAATATCGCTGCGATATTCAATCTTCCCTTCAAACAAGCGCTATGAAGGTCCAAGAAGCTCCATAATCAGGTTTTAAGCTGTTAAACGACTTAGGGGTGGTGAATCTGCATCAGAGTATGGAAGATGGGTGGGGATGAGACCCAAAAGTGCTGGATGCAGTAGTTTGTCAGAGTGCATTACACACCTGCGCCGACGACAACAACAACAACCACAACACTTGTTGCTGCTGAGTTTGTGTTTCGGGGATTTAGTCCTACTGTCTGCTTGGAGCCTTTCAAGTGTGGCGAGAGTTTATTCCAAAGTGGTTTGGATCTTTATTTTTTTTTTGTGGGATTTATTTTTGTTTGGAGATGTTTAACAGTTTATTGCTCTTCTCTTTTTGGTGTGTGTTAGTCGTGACAGTGACCTCTCTACAATCATCTCCAACCTGCACCACAGCAGACAGCATGGCGTGTCTGAGGGTCAGTCTGCTTCCGACCACAACGCCAGTGCAGGACACACAGGTAGGACCTCCACTGATGCTGCACATAGTGTATAAACTGTACAGCGCATGTTTGTGTGTCATTCCCTACAACACATGTAAGCTCCATCCTTTTATTTCACCAATTTGTGCATTTGGGGGATTTGAACTTACTGTAAGCATATTATTCCTTTCCTGAAGGTCTGTCACTTAATGTTCTTCCTCCATCCCGTGCATCACTCCGGGGGGGTTAAACCCCATGTTTTAAATTACCTCTAAATAAATAGCGTTGTTTGCCATTAATCCAGTGCACGGAGGAGCCATGGTGTGCTATAAGCTAAGAGCTTTTCTTGCAGCTTACAGACAGAACAGACAGCATTTAATCACAGCTATTTGTCAAGTAGTCTGTGCGAGGATATTGTGTAGCCATTAAAGACATATGGCTAGGTAACGGTCCCGCTAATCAGCTATTATCGCGCGGTATTGGACGTTTTATGTCACTTGG